>NC_056749.1:734427257-734727257 GCF_019279795.1 Protopterus annectens
CACCTACAGCATGTCTTTGGGATGTGGGAGGAAACTGGAGCACCCGGAGGAAACCCATGCGACCACAGGGAGGACATGCAGACTCCGCACAGAAGGCACCCCAGCCGAAGATTGAACCGGAGAACCTCTTGCTGTGAGGCAGCAATGCTAACCGCTGCACCACCGTGGCCGCCCCGAATATCTAATAAAAAGAATATTTAAAAAAAAAAAGAAAAAGTAAAGGGTTTAAGCAGGGGGGCAAGCCCTTCCTGCACCCCCCGCTACTTAAATATACCAACTCCAAGATCACAATTCAGTGTGCTATGTGCGGAAATGGAAAATTTCCCATTTCCTACACTGTAGTGCGATCTTGGAGTTGGTATATTTAAGTAACGGGGGGGAATGGGGGGCATAGCCCCTCATGTTGGAGGTACGGCTTTCCTCTGCTTACACCCTTTAGTTTTTCTTTTATTTATTGATTTATTTTTAATTTTTTATGTATATTCGAACATTTAAGCGTTCTATCAGTAAAGTTCGTTCTTTAGTGATTCGAACTTTTAAGCATTCAAATATCTAATATAGACCCAGATATTGTGGATATTATTAGAAAAATGGAGAATAGAAGGGGTCCTAGAATGAACCCTTGTGGGACTCCTGCAGTAATGGGTAGCAGTGTGGTAGATTGTTGTCCCATCAAACTGCTTTTTGCCTTCCTTGTAAGTAGTTCTGAAACCAGGCTAATGTGTGATTACTAAGGCCCAGATCAGTGAGGGAGTGGAGTAATTTAGGATGGTTGACCATGTTAAAGGTTTTTGACAGGTACAAGAAAATGGCAGATGTTAGTTTGCCAAAGTGTCTGCTTTGGTTGATGTGGTTTGTGAAAGAGAGTAGAGCTGTGGTTGTGCTGTGGGCAGGGCAGAATCCATGTTGTGTGGGAGAGAGAGACATTGGTTATTAAGTAAGTATGGCATAAGTTGGTAGTGGATGCATTTTTCAAGTATTTTTGCTAGTTGGGACAGGATGGCAATTGGGCGATAGTTGGAGAGGTCAGTGGAAGTACCACCTTTGTGTAGAGGGATGATGTAGGAAGTTTTCCAGATTAGTGGGATGGTATATTCAGATATGGATCTGTTAAGGAGGATAGAGATGGGGTAGGGGAGTTCATTAGCTGCCAGCTGTAGGTATTTTGCAGGGATGCAGTCGGCTGCTAAAGTGGTAGGTTTAAGTTTTTTTAGTAGTTTTTTGACATAGTTGGTGGGGATGGGTTGGAATTGGAAGGTTGTTTTGGCCTGACTGCAGGTTCAGAGAAATTGGTGGTGGTGGTAGTAGTGGGTAGAGTTTTAGTAGCTCTCCATTGATGCCAGACTATATTCCTTTGTGCTATCTTTTTTTTTAGTCTCTTTGGTGATCCAAGGGGCTGATTTCATTTTGAGTTTAGTGGTACAAACTGGGGCATGATTATTTAAGATCTGTAGGAAAGTATTGTTGAATTGGGTTACTGCTTGTTCTAGGGGTAGTACTTTTAGTATGTTCCAGTTATGATGTTTTAGTTCAAGTCTGAAGTTGAAAGGGTCAAAGTTATTTTTGTTCCGGATAATTTGTAATAGGGGTAGATTTGGCTTGAGTTTTGTATTTTAGTAAGAAGGTGGGTTGGTGGACACTAAGGGAGACTGAAAGGACTCCTGCATGGTATGGAGTGTTGGTCTTATTTATTAAGATCCAGTCTAGGAGACTTTCTTTGGTTTTACTGTTTCCTAGTCTAGTGCTAGATTGAATGATTTGGGAGAAGCTTTAAAGATTAAGATGGGTGGTGGGGTTAATAGTTGAGCATCCAGTCAATACTGAAATCATCTAGGATGCTGGTTTCTTGGGGAAGATTATCATTTATCCAGTGTAGGAGGGTTTCTAGTTCTAGTGAGGCAATATTCTTACCTGGTGGTATGTAACATGTGATAATATTGATTGATTTTTTTGTCACCAAGTTGGAGTTTGGCTAGTGGGAGTTCAGAATTATTAATAGGGGGGACTTGAAGATTGATGGTGTCAATTTGTAGGTTGTTTTTGTAAATTAATGCTACCCCTCCCCTCTTTTTTAGACAGTCTATCATGGCGTAGTACATTGTATTCTATTGGGAGGAACTCAGTGTTGGGTGTAGTAGGCTTTAGCCAGGCTTCAGTTAATGATAGTATATTGGGGGAGTAGGTGGATAGTAAAGCATGGAGTAGGTGCACTTTGTTATTGATGCTACGGATATTTAAGCTTAGTAGTAGAAGGCTATTTTTTGGTTTATTCATGGGAATTTGGTTGGGTGTGGGGCATGGCTTAGATGTGGAGTTTATACAAGGGATTGGCCCTGGGTTGGGGTGTATGTCACAGGCTAGGATTAGTTGATGGCTTATATTATGGTGTAAGAGCTTGAACAGTTTGGATAGGATGACTATGTACTTATTTGTGATAAGAAATTTGGGAGAGGTTGGGAGAATTCTTCCTGAGATAGGTGGAATAGTGATGTGGTGAGATGTACTTGGGGATATGTGCAGACTATAGTGCTGGGTGGAAGTATGTTTAGCTGTAAGTCTGTAGGTAATATTGAGTATGGTGTGACAGGAGGTAAGGTAGCTTGCTGATGTTAGCATAAGGAGGATGGTGAGACTGAATGTAAGGATGGTGATTGATCTGTGATAATGGGGAGGAGTCATTATTGTTGGAGGGAGTATGTGGGTGGGAAGGTGTAAAGGAGTGGGTGTAGGATAGGTAGGTGGAGAGTTGAGGTACGGAACACCACTCAAGTTACTACACCAGATGCATATGTGCTACATGTTCTGCTTATGCGCACTCTACATACATAGGTGTTTGACAACATGAATGGCATGTATCTCTTCAGTGACAGTGTCGATCATGCCACACACACACACACACACACACACACACACACACACACACACACACACACACACACACACACACACACACACACTGTATTGCCCATACTGTTGCATACAGGTATAGCAGTGTCCCTCCTAAAACCTCCTGCAGATATTACAGTGCCAGGACAGTGTGCATGTTTAACCTCATAGAGTGTGGATGTATCATAATAGCTGTTAAAGTGTGTGTGTGTCACACATGTTATATCAGAGGTATTGGATTACTGGTGGTATTATTCTGATACTGCCCATGACTGTGGGTGGTTCTTGTAATGGTTTGCATGATCCTTTACCTGTAGCCCCCTTGCTGGAGACCTCTGCTGAGAGTACACTCATATTTAGGCACATCAGTTTGCACAGCTTCACAATATGCACCCTACCCCAATTGTGTGTCAGATCCCTGATAGATGTCCTCTGCATTATTCATGTAAGGATGCTTATTTCACACACATACATCCTCCCCATTATGCCAGCTTGTGTGACAGTCACAGGCAGCACATTGTCTCTATACAGTCCATACTGTACCATATGGACATGTGCTCGGTGTTGCTGCTACTATCATCTTCCACCGACATGCCCTTCCCTACATGTACATGAGTGAGTTTCACCCGTCCTCTTCCTCTGTGTATTCCTGTTCAATACACACACTTCCCCTGGGTGAACATCTTACACGGCAGTCTCATGTCCTGTTATAGATCATTAACACAACTTCAGTACTGAATGCCAGGAACGGGTTATCACAATACTCTGCACTGTAGCTACACAACCCTGTACTGTGTTTGGACCATATACTTCACATTCATACCTCTCAACTGTCCAGATATTCCCAGGATGTTCAGATGTTTTCCTTATCAAATTTGTGGTTTTGTGGTATATCACTGGGATTATCCCTGCACTGATGTGACTAAATATTACATACGTTTGAATGCATACCTTTCAACTGTCCTGATTTGTGCAGAATGTCCAGATTTTGTCTCGTATTTGTTATCTTCTCCTCATAACATTTTTGTTTTTTTGGCGAATGATTGGCATGCCATTGTGAAGCAAAGTCAGAAACTGATTCCTGACATTTGAGTTTCAAACTTCATGCTCTTCAGGCAGTTCATGCTAATGTACAGCTTATTTATTCTATCAACTTTCTAAACTTGGAAGTACAATATTGAATGTCTGTTCCTATGTTTGCACCTTTGTCCCCCCATTATGTATGCCTTTGTCCACATATCTTGCTCAAAGGGGTTGACAGGTATGTTTGAGTTTCATTCTACCACATGTCTATGTGACATCTACAGAAAATATGTCCCTATTTATGGATAAATGTCCCCGCATTTTGTTGGCCTTTGTGGAGATATGCTGCAGTAACAGATTCACAACTATCTGTGAAGCCCTGGTGGTCATTGTGGAATTCCACGGAAATCTGCAAACTGTAGGTGCTCTGTTTTACATGGAACTGATATCCATGTTCACTTACATGGTTTTCTGGCCAGCAACACTGTTGCAGCCATGAAACCTAGTTCAGACATGCCGTGCCTCATTAATATGCATTACACACTACTGTGCCACTCACCGTCGCTCTAACATGTAAACTCTATGTAGCCTCTGTGTGAAGCCTATATGGAGTTTATTGAATCTGGGGAATATTTATTTCTGTTCCTGTCAAATGACTATTTTCAATAAGAAAATCAAAGCAACATTCTAAACCAAGATTATGTGGTATCACCGAAAACAGATCTTTAACATCAATTGTAAATGTGACTGCCTCATGAAACAGGTGTCTTTTTACTCTAGTTAAAAAAATCCCAAGAGTCATGAACCAAGTGTTTTACCTGTCATACTGCCCCCTTTAAGTTGGCATGAACATACTTAGTCAAGAGGTCAGCTTTTGACAATCTTGTGTCAACTATCAGTCTGAGTAGGGGATCCCTCAAGTTTTTATTAATTTTGGGGATGCCAAAAATAGTCTGTGTCAGCCATGCTTGTGTGTAACAAAATTTGTACACATCCCCACCTATTCGAGTTTGCATTAAAGCATCATAAAGTGTACTGTCAATCCTACTATACACAATATTCATTTCATTAATTGATGTTTCCTCATGGGTATTACTGCATAATAATGATATCATTCTACCAGTATAGTAATTCGTATCAATAATTACAAGTCTTTCCCCTTTATCTGGCTACATTATTCTTATAATTTTGTCTGCACATATTAATGACAGAAGATTCCTTTGTTCATGGCTTAAATTAAAATTAACGTGATATGCTTTCCTGCTAAATACCTTTCCAATATCTGACTCACATAAATCTTAAAAAACTTGTAGAACCGGATTAAATAAACTTGATTTTTTTAAAATACTGTTTGCCTGAAAAAATGAACCGTCATTAGGAAAATGCAGTTTCAGGTTTAACTTCCTTACAAATAATTTTAAATCGATTAAAGTCTTAACCAAACTGTCTCTGTTGGTCAGAACAAATGTGAAACCTTTTTGTGAAAATATCAATAAATAGTTCATTGACAGTTATATGACTGTAGTTGTAAATTTTAAAATTCTCCATCTTTGTTAGAAATAATTATCTCTGACGATTGCAATATTTCTGACGGTTCTGACCTCTGTCCCTCCTCCAGGACTGCATCTCCCAGGCATTCAATGTTGTTCTTGTATCATGTTTCTCTGTTGAACAGAACATTTCCTCTTAGATCTCCTTAACTGGAGAGAATGTCCTACAGGGTTATCCAGTTGTTCTTGGTGGGTCTATATTATAAAGCCGAAAGCTCTAAAGAGCAAATACAAGTACATCGACACACAAAGAATGATGTTCAAAAATAGCGAAATACATATTGAGTGAAAATCAAAACACTGAACATGTTTCTTTAAACAACAGTGCCATGCAGGTATATGTAAATTAACTAAATAAAACTAAAATAATACACTTTTGCAGGAGGCAAGCCCCCCTGCACTCTCCATGTGGGGGGCTGTGCCCCCACACCCCCCTTCTTCAATATACCAAATGTGAGACCGCACTACAGTGGGGAAAAGGATATATTTCCTTATCCCCAGGATCGCACTGCTGTCCAAACAAATACATTCGATGTTCTGATTTTCGCTAAATATGTGTTTCGCTATTTTTTGTACATTGCCCCTTATGTGTTGATGTACTTGTATTTGCTCTTTATAGCTTTTGGATTTATACTATAGATCTGTTCTTGTTCACTAGTAGATCCAAACTCAGTCACATTTTCCAAGTTATTAGATATCTAAGTTAGCGTTACTCATTCCACCCCTCCAAGCCTGTGAACATGGGGGATCTGGGTATGCCTTAACACATTCATAATCTTTTCTATCCCTCTCCAGTTTCAAGGTTTTTTTTATTTTTACCTCACTGACTAGTGAATCAACTTTGTGATAGATATTAACATGCCTGTTTTTATATTTTTCATATAGTAAATCATTGGAAACTGACAGGTCCAATTTGTTTTCTTTTCCCTTGCTAAAATATCCATAGTTCAGATGTTGTCCCTTATAACAACCTCCATAAATTCACACCCATGCCAGTCAAACATGACCAATAATTCCTTATGTAATGGGGAACCTTTTATCAGTCCCACTGGACATTTCCAGCTCAGAAGCCCCTTAGATACTATCTTCCCATGTTTATGTTCTCTGTCAGGTAACGGTTTTCAGCTTGTAACTTTCTGTATTTAAGTACCAGTTTTTCAAGTTCTTTTAACTGTAAATCAAGGTTTGGGTTTCCCCCTAGTCTTTAAACTAAAGCTGATCATCTTGTTAAACCAGTCATTAATGTTAAACTCATTACCTGTATTAGTCAGTGTCCATTCATTCACAACTGACTCATTTGAAGAGCCCACTGCTATACGTTGAGCTGGAGTAATAAAGGAAATATCCTGCTCTGTGTTTTTTTCAACACCTTTATTGAATTATCACTTGTGATATAGGCAAATTCACATTTATATAAAAGTAATCAAACTGCATTAACAATTTACGTTTACAAACATTATACTTCAAATATATTGTTTTATATCATATAACCTAAGCAACATTACATAAATTATTCAATAACTGCCTTTTTTTAAACAAGAAACATCTTTATTAAACCATCGCTTATGACATAAGCAATCACACTTTATTTAAATGAAACCAAACCGCACCAACACAATCCTAGTTTCAATAATTTAACATGACAAACCATACTGACACACTCCCATTTGCAAACATTATACATAACTTATAATCTACCCAATCATTTTCAGTCAAACATTACATAGCTCATATACATAACTTATAATCTACCCAATCATTTTCAGTCAAACATTACATAGCTCATATACATAACTTATAATCTACCCAATCATTTTCAGTCAAACATTACATAGCTCATATACATAACTTATAATCTATCCAATAATTTTCAGTCAAACATTACATAGCTCATTTAAGTCCTGCCTTCTTTTAAAGCTCATTCCTCCCCTCTATGTATTGTTCCCACAATTCCCATTTTTTTCTTATGTAGTTTGCGCCTACCCTTTTCTAAGTATCTCAATTCCAGTTGTTTTATCTCTTTTACTATATTTACTACTTCTAGTATAGTCGGTTTACATTTTGATTTCCATTTTCTAGTAATTACTTTTTTGGCAGCCACCATAATTAGACACAGCAAGGTCTGACGATGTCTAGGCAATTCTGATTCTGTATCATTGCTCAGAAAACCGATCTACCCACCTAGCATCTCCAACAGTGCATCCCACAGGGAATTCTTAAAGTGCGCCAACTTACTCCACTACCAGAAAACATGTTCCCAATTACCTCTTTCTCCCCCATCACACCTCCATCATTTGCTGTTTACCTGAGGAAAATTTATCTTGAGTCTACTTGGGGTATACAAATATCTATGTAAACATATCAAAGCAAAAATCCTAAATCTTCTAGATTTTGTTGCATACTTGGGAGACTATATATATATAGTATAGATTATAAGAATCAATCAGAGGAGGTTAGAAAGGATTAAGAAGAGAGACTGGATAAGCAATTCACAAAGAACGAATGGGAGAATATATATATATATATATATATATATATATATATATATATATATATATATATATATTGGGAAGAGAGACTGGATAAGCAATTCACAAAGAACGAATGGGAGAATATATATATATATATATTTCTAGTAATTACTTTTTTGGCAGCCACCATAATTAGACACAGCAAGGTCTGACGATGTCTAGGCAATTCTGATTCTGTATCATTGCTCAGAAAACCAATCTACCCACCTAGCATCTCCAACAGTGCATCCCACAGGGAATTCTTAAAGTGCGCCAATATATATATATATATATATTCTCCCATTCGTTCTTTGTGAATTGCTTATCCAGTCTCTCTTCCCAATCCTTTCTAACCTCCTCTGATTGATTCTTATAATTATCATGCAATATTTTACATGCTCTACTAATTATTCCTTTTGTAATGGCAGCTTCTGTTCTAGATTCTACTAAAAACTCTACCAGTGCTGATCTTTCATTCCCTATTCATTTCTCTTTGCCCATACTCTGATATCAATCATTGATAGGGAAGGCAACCTCTAACCTACAGTCCAAATAAATTCTTGGTGTCTTTCCATTCTATCATATTTCCCTCTCTAGTTATTTGCTCCCAATACCTTGGTTCCTTTGCCAATTTTCTCCAATAAATTCCAGCCCCCTGTTGCCTACTATCTATATCCTTAATTGCAGTCATCCCTATTGGTAAAATCCATTTTCTCAATGTCTGTGTTGGTTTGGTTCTTAGGATACTTTCTGTTACTTTATGACTATAATACTCTGTATGATTATTGTTATTCTACTTAAAGGCCTGCATCCAAAATCCCAATCTCTCCCTGTTTCTTGAGCTTCTACCCTGTTTCATCATCATCCCTTTCCACCTTGAATTGTAGTTTTCTACTTGTGCTTTGTATAGGAGCCCTAACTGTGTAGCTTTGAAATACCCCTTCAAATTGGGTAATTCCAATCTACCCTGTTCTGCTGGAAGAATCAGCTTATCCCACATGACTCTTACTATCTTCTCCTCCCAGATAAAGTCCTTCATCTCTTTTTTAATTGCTATCCACAACTTCTCTTCTGCTTGATAAAACTATGCCTGACCTGTGTTTGACTAATGGGACTAAAAACATTTTAACCCTTGTATCTTGCTATCCATATCCATATAACAAAGCTTACATTTCCTTAATTTTTGTATTATCTTTTTTTAGTCTCTTCCCACATATCCTTAGTTGCCACACCAGAATCATTTTAATCCATATTCCTAAATACTTCATCATGTACTTTATCATGTCCCCATACATATGGATATTGCTGAATAAATTAATTTGTGGGTACATAATTTACTACTATTGCCTTTGTTTTTGGTTGATTAATTGCATGTCCCAAAAAGATTTGAAACTGTCTCAAAATGTTCCATAACACTGTAATGTCTCTTTCTGGTCTTGCCAGGTATAAAATAATGTCATCTGTAAAAAGAGCCAGCTTTTCTTGACTACCATACCAATTATATCCTTAAATTACTGAGTCCCTTATTTTCTTTGCCAATGGTTCTAAATATAATACAAATAACAAAGGGGAAAGAGGACACCCCTGGCTGGTTCCTCTACTCAAGCAAAAATTAACAAAGAGGACCCCACCCACTTTAATTTTTATCTCAAATCCCTCATATATCCTCCTAATCAACCTTATAATTTTATAACGGAAAGCAAATGCTTCCATTGCCCTGATAATAAAGTCCCAACTTACTCTGTCAAATGCTTTCTCTGCATCAAGACTCACCAGCAACAATGGTATTTTCTTACATTCTGCTTTTCTATGGATCATCAATGTTCTGTTAATGTTGTCAGATGTTTGCCTCCTCTCCACAAAACTACATTGATCCATACTTATCTATTTTGGCATTACTTTTGCCATTCTTTTAGCCATTATAGACATAAACACTTTATAATCATGGTTTAGTATTGAAATAGGCCTGTATAAAGATAGATCTGATGGATCTTTATCCTCTTAAGGTATTACCACTGCTTTCTTCCAGGATGTTAGTACTTATCCTCCTTTTAAAATACTGTTAAACAAAACCTTATCAGTTTTTGCCCTCCTAGCTTCCAAACTTCCACAGGAATACCATCTATTCCTGGGAACTTTCCTGTGCATTGGTTATACATCACAATTTTTATCTCATCTCCTCATATGCTAACCATTATTAATTTAGCCTCATCTACCTCTAATCTTGGCATATTTAATTCTTCCATAAACATTTCCATTTGTATTGTTTCTTGATTTCCATATTTCTCTGATTTATACAGCCATTCATAGAATTTCCAAAATATTGCTAATACGTCTGCAGGATTTCTTGTTACCTTTATTGTTATAGGCTCCTTAAGCTTGGTGACAGCCATATCTACTTTCTGTTCCCCGAGTTGTTGTGCTAAATGTTTTTGTGCTCTAGAGTTATTATCAAAAACTGGTTCCTTAAGAGCAATTTTTCTTAGTAATCCCTTATTTTCTGCTTTGCATTCTGAAGTCGATCCTCTTCTTGTTCTGTGAGATTCCCCCTATTCTGCAATACTTTAACACTCGTCAGTCCCGCTAAATAATTCTTGTTACTTCTTAACCATATTTCCCTTTCTTTTATTTCCACCTATTTTTAAACTCCACCTTAATTTTATTCCACTCCCTAGCTACATTTTCAGAAGTAATTTCTATCCTCTTGAATAGCCCGTGAATAATCTACATTACCTATTCCTTAAATTCCTCTCTTTAAAATAGATGGGTGGGAAAGCACCAGAGTGTCATTTGTATTTCATTACCATATGCTTTTATTTTATTATTATTTGTGCATTATCTGAAATAGTTACCGGGTGCATGTGAAATGTGAAATGTAAATTCTGTCTAGCCTAGCCCAGTTTTTATATCAGATTCCTGTTACCAGACCGCAGATGCAGTTTATGGAATGCGTCTTGATCGAACTGAAAAGAGCGAAAAGGCAAAAAGGCGAATCGGCTTTTCAGCGAATTCTTTCCCTGTGAGTTGGTATATTTAAGTAGGGGGGTGTGGGGGGCTATTATGTAATGTTTTAAAGTTTATTTTTTTTAAATTTTGGAACAGTGATTTTTTTCCCTTAGGGAAAAAAATAGCTGTTCTGAGGTTTCGATGTTGTAAGCTTTCGCTTACATGGGGTCGATTATTTATCATTTGCTTTTGTAAGCGTGCAATAATATAATATAGACCCTTTATATCTTGGGGAATAATTCACTCCAAGCTCATATTACTGAATTCACATCTTCTATGCACATATTTTCATAAATTTCTTCAAAAATCTACCCTCCTTTGTTATATTTTCCCTTCTGGGCCCCCCAGACATATCTTCACTGATGCAAGTCAAATTCCAGTTCCCACCTATAAGAAATATTACTTGCTGAAAACTGATAATTTCTCCCAGAATTTTCTTACGCTCCTTTATAGAAGTTTTAGGTGCCAGTAGCCCCTTAGCACTAAAAATCTGACATTATTATCTTTTTTCATCCTTGTCTCTCACTATTGGAGCTCCTATTGCAATTAACATATGTATTCCTCTTTTGCTTTGTCCCACATATTCCGCTGAATAACCATCCTGAAATCCTTTCTTTATCAAATTCACATGTTCAGTTCTTTCCATGTCTCCTGTAACATAACTATTTGTGCACTGCATTTTTAATATAGTTCACTATTCTTTCTGTTTTTGTATTTATCTGTGAGACCATTCACATTTAAAGACATTACAGAAAACATCATTGTATTAGAAAGTTATTATTCCCACCTTTTATGTATCACACCTTTTTTGTTAAATATCTAGTTCCAGTTTTTGTGTTACATGCACATGCCATTTGGTAGGTTGAACTTTTATATAGTTGTTTCTTGTCATATCCATTCAAGGCTATGTCACATCTTACAAAACATTTTGTTTTATTGAAAGCATTCAATAAAAAAAAAGCACCCAATATCCCCGCAAATTCTATTAGTTTAACACTAACTTACAAAACTATGTACATCTTCAGATATTGAAGCTTTACCCTCCTAAGAGGAACACATGTCCCAAACTGACAGCCACACTCACAGACTTGAGTTAACTTAAAAGAAAGGCTGTCCATGTTAAGACACATGGTACAGCTTGTGCTTCTACTAAGTACTAACTGGTTTGTCTTATCTTTACAGCTCTCCCAGTTGGGAAAACCCCTGAATATGTGAATATTTTCAGAGAACATTATCTCCTAGCCAATTTCTCTTTTCTTTTTTTTTCCCCAGCCAATCACTCTTCACCAAACTGCAACCAATGTCTTTTTATAAGATTGTCTCCATAGGGACATGAGAACCAGACAGCCAGTTTCTCATTATCTGATTGTCTCAATGGAGACATGAGAACTAGATAATCAATTTCTCTTTATCAGATAGTTTCCATGAACACATGTGGGCCAGATACAGAATTGCTGCTCAGTATACATTTGTTTGCCAGAAAAAAGCCTCATAATTTTCAGTATTCTTTTCCATTTTCTTGCATTCGCTTAAAACATACTACTAAATCATTCTAAGGTCTTCTAATACAGTCATTCCCCCAAGCAAGAATGATAAGAAGCACATTAAAAGGGCATGTCAAAAGAAAAATTAACCAAGCTTTTTTTTATTACATTGCAGTGCCTACATTTCTTAAAACTGAACAAGAAGAGAGAGAAGGGATAAAGGAAAAAAAAAAAGAAAAAAAAGAACAGCAACACCTATTTGCAATCCCCATTACTCTTAAAAGTAACTGAGAAACTTTACTTTACAACATGCAAAGAAAGCCATACAGTAAATTGTAATTATTAAGAAAAAAAAAAACATTTTGCTTTACTTACCTTTCTCACCTCTCTTTCCCTCCCCAAAGCATTATTCTGAACATTAATGACACAAAGTAGGGCACATACTTTAGAGTCCTCCACAAGTCCAACAGATTCTGAAAAAGTCCAATATTTCCAGATTGTCTTGTTCTGTTATATTTCACAAATAAAATTATTGCATTATAGTCCTACATTAAGTTACTCATTTTATTACTGCTCATCTCCATCTCCCACATCCTGTCTCTGCTTCATTTCCAATGTAATCTCGATTTTTTTAGTCAACTCTCATGCTCCCTTAATTCTCTCCAACATTTTACATTGAAAAAGTGGAAAATATTTCACATGTACAGTCTTTCTGTGGTCTTTATTACCAGAAGAACAAGAAAGAGAATCTTCTTCAGTTTCACAGCTCACCTTTTGTTGGGCAAACTTTTATACTTCCACCTTAGCATGTACTTCATCAAAAAATGATTTTGTCCCTCCAGGGAAGAATATCTTGAAGACAGCTGGGTACAGCAGTTTGAATCTCAAATCTGTGTCTCAACATTCCCTGAACAGTGGAATGAATTTACTCCTCTTCTGCCTGGAGTAAAATGAGTAAACATTCTATACAGACATTCTGCTGTCTCCCACTTTTAGTATTTTATCCTTCTGCTACAGTTTTGTCAGAATCAACTCCTTCTGCTGGTAGGATTGCATCTTTTCTATTAAAGCTCTAGGTTGCTTTCTCATAGCCAGGTTTGGAGCATATACACAATGTGCCCTTTCAAGTAACAACTCCTGCTGTGAAATACCAGTCCAATTGCTTATTTATGGTTTCATAAAATTAATGTAGTCTGTTCCCTCCAGCTTCTCTGGTATGGCTGTAAATCTCAGGTTTTCCCTATGTGCTCTGTCCTTTAATTCTATTATTTTTTGAAACATCTCTTCCTGAGCAGTCTCTTATTCAGCCAGACTTTTCTTCATTTTTAACATCAGATTTTTGCAGCTTTTTCACTTCTTCTGAATATCTATATAAAGCTTCTTCCATTTTTCCAGCCTTTTGTTGTTTGTGTTGATATACTCTGTGACACCTCACCACTGGCTATGGTAATCAAGGAGCCTCAATCCTCACCACTAGCATCATTGGGGGACGTACATTGAGAGGATGACAAATACACACACACAGTAAAGTGCAATTTCCCTTAAGAAAATACAGAGACCACAGTCAATCTGGGGCTGGTTTCTCCCTCTTTCTCCAGATCCCCAGTAAGACTCCCCACTGGCACAGCTATAAAGTTGAGATCTCAGCTGAGTGGCCAAGCCAAGACCTCCAGCACCCTCTCTGTCCAACCAGTGCTTTGTGTCCATGCCCAAGTAGCTGACACACACATCCCTTAACAAAGGGTGCCCAATCTTAATGTGTAATGTTACTGTTACTGTTATTATTAGGAGTGGCCCACGGTGTCATCAAATAAATATGCAATTTAAATATGTCTCACAAATATCAGCCACAATGAAAGGTTTAAATATATTTAATAACAAATAATAAAAGAACAAGAACATTCTCAGTAAATAATCACAGTACATCAGAGTTCAAAATCACAGGACATATTTAAAACAACATTGCAGGACAGTCTCAAATAAATAAAGAAAACATCTAAACTATACTTCACTATCTTTCTGACTGTATCTAAGATAAATTATTGTACACTAGTTAACTTACTTACAGAGGAAGCAGGCAGATGTGGTGAGTGGATGTTCTTGTCAGGTCAAAGACAAAATACAAAGTGCCCAGTCTCTCTCTCAGAGAGTTTTTAAATTAATATTTAAAATATTACTGTTGGGGGTAGCTTGCAGCATGACATTACTTCTTGTCATCTGACTATCCCAGGTGAATACCCCCACTGATGCAGCTGCTAGCATTTAGCATCTACCTGAGAAAATACATAAATAAGGACTTGTCTTAAATCTAAGGCAGATCCTGGAAGTCATAAAACAATAAACATTTCCAAGATAATACAAAAAACTTCTAGTTGTAGACATTGTGTCTGTTACTGCACTGAAACTGAGAGATAACATCGTTTGTTTATGGCCCAGCCATAAAGTAACTTAATTTCAACTATTCTTCTGAAGTTTTGCAAGACAATCTCCTGTGTTCCAGTTCCCCTGTTAAAACACACACATCTAAACAGTTACAATAGTGAATATGCATCCCTGCTCAGTACTTTACAAAATATCTCTTCAGCACGTCTGTACAATATGACATACAGTTCTAATACATCTGTAACACAAACATATGAATCATGTTGATATTTACAAATGACACATAACTCTCTACAAAATTCCAGACAGCTGTGCTCCTTTTGTTACATACTCCATCAGTGTTTCATTTATTTTAACCAGGTCTGTGTGCAGTTGTCTTTATCTTCCTGTAGGTTACTGGATGTCATGTGTGGAGGTTGCATTGCTTTTTGCTAAACAGCTGCAGAATTTTCCCCAGTCATTGTTTCTTCCTTACTTTTTGTAGCTGATTTATTTCCAGGTGCTCTGTATTTCTTTTTTTCTTCACATCCAGGCAGTACACTTACCATCCAGTTACTGGAATTTACCCATAAACACAAACATCTGCTGGCCTTCTCTGTTGGGTTTCTGTTTTCACACTAGTAGAGCTAGAGTTATGCTGTTACTCATTGTGCAGCCATCTTGGAAGTCATAACCTGCTCCATGTTTGTATGATAGCTATCTGTACGTGGCTGGTCATGACCATGTTGACTACCCCCTGCATATCTCGGATTGAATTCCTCATTTCCGACAACTGTTGCAAAATGTGTTGGACCTATATAGCTAAATTGTTCATAGTTGAAAATAAGGAAACATTCTGTAGCATTGCAGCATTCTGGGTACTGCCCACAATAGATGTCATGATGACAAAAATACCAATAACCACAAAAGTGTCAGAAACAAACAAACACTAAGTGTAGAGGTTACCATGTGAAGTAACACCACAGTCTAGCAGTAAAATATTAATTTTATTAAGCACTTTTGTCCCTTAGCATCAGAGACTTCATCAGAATGAACAAGCTTAAAACACAAGGCAATTTAAAACATTCTTAAACACACCCACTACTCAGTATAACCAACAGAATGAGCTTCCTGTTACCTCACAATGGAAACCATGCACAACAGAATTAAACACATCAAATTGCCCCAGTACAAGTCACTGTTTGTTTCAAACCAAAACAATACTAATAAAAATCAAACATTTTATAAAAATCCCATGAATTTGAGTTTTTGATAAATTACCATTTAAACAGGGTGGCTGAGTAGTATCAGTGGCAAGCTGCCATCACTCCTCCTGGCATTCCAGCCATAAATCACCAGGGCTATACCTGGGATTCTTTTCTGGTGCCAGTGCCCTATGGTAGTGCACACCATGATGTAAAGGAGGCATAGAGGAGACCTGGGAGCCAATCTTGGGAGAATGTGTCTCTGGGTGACTGTCTTTCTGGAGGAACTGTGCAGAAAAGTAACAGCACTTGGTGTTGAATGGCAAAGCAAAAAGATCACAGCAAGGTTATCCCCATTTCTTGATTATACTACATGGTACTATGATACTGTCAACCATTTATGGAGAAGCATATTTGCCTGCTCAGTTTGTCCACGATCACTTTGGACATCCCAGGTAGGTGCATTGCTATTAGAAACCACTGTGAGGCCAATGCCCATTCCAACATTCTCATTGCTTCTATGCACAGAAGATAAGATTGGAATCTCCCTTGCTTGCTGATATATCACATTACTGCCATGTTGTCTGACTGTGTGGTAACTGCACCTCAAGGAAGCACATCCTGAAATGCCTGCTGTGCTAGGAGAACTGCCCTCATCTTAAGTACATTGATGTGTAACGATGTCTCTTCTGTAGTCCATCAACCTTGTACTGTCTTACTTGTGAAATGCCTCCCCACCCAAGGGAAGATGTATCCATGATTACAATTGCTTTGGTAGTCAGTCAGGTGAATGATGACCCAGTTGTAACATTTCTGGATGGGTCCATCATTTTAGGCTTTATCTAATGGCCCTTGACAATCTGACTGTGTGATTCCAAACCATCCACTGAAGGATTCTCATATGTAACCAGGCATGTGGAACCCTGGTGTGCTTATGGTCTTTCCTGATGCAGCTATTATGGTTGAGACTCTTTATTGAGGTAAGTTTGCTAGTCGATTTCAGGTGTCGATCTGACAACCTATGAAAACTAGATCTTGGGAAGGATGCAGATTAGATTTGACCAAGTTGATAGTGAACCTCAAAGGCAGACAGACAAACATGCAGCAAGTGTTGTTCTGTCATGACAAGCTGATCTATAGATGCAGCTGCCAGGAGCAAACTGTCCAAATAAAGTAAAATTCATATTTCCAGAAGCAGCAAGTGAGATTCAGCTGGTGGCATAAATTTGCTGAATATCCAGGGTGCTGTGATGAGGCCAAATGGAAGGGCGTGGAATGGAAAATGATTGGCTCTGAGCTGGAAGAAAAGATAACTTCTGTATGTCTGGTTTATCTTTATGTGAAGATAAGCCTTCTTAAGATCTGCTAAGCACATCCACCCCCCTGACTGCAAGCACCAATGTACAGACTTCACCATGACCATCTGGAAAGATGCCTTCTTCACATAACTGTTGAGCTGACTCAGACTGAGAACTGACCCAAGATCCTTGTTTTTTGGGACACTTAAAAGTACTAGGAGAAAAATCTGGATAATCTTGTCTGGCCTGGTGTGACTTCCTGGATTGCTCTTTTGCTGTGGAAACTTGTATCTTTTTTGCTGCTGCTTGTTTTTGTCTGGGTGGTACTGAAGAAAATTGGGAAGTCTGGAAAGATTGAGATGTCCAAAAAGGAATGAAGTCGCCTCTGTATATGACTCTCCGTACCCACAAATCCAGTGAGGGTCATCCGTGCCAGTGCATGCAATGAGATACATCCCCTACTGCTTCCAGAGAACAATCACACAACTCTTAAGCAGTAGAAGGAATAGAATCTTTAAAAGGATCCTCTATCTCCTGGTTATTCGGACCACTTCTACCCCTGGGATGGCATCCAGAATGAAATTCTCTCCTCTGCCCTGAGAATGTCTGGCTGGTTGCTGTCTTTGTTGGTGCTGTTCACACTTGTGAAACCACAAGTTATTTGTCCCTTTCTGGTTACACTGATTATTTAAGGGGCATTGAACTTAATCCCAACAGCAGTGAACATTTTGCCTTCTTCCTCACATGTAGATACTATTTCCTTGAATTGTTGCCTGAATAGTGTAGATCCATTTGAGGGAGCATCTATGAAAAGTCTCCTTCAAGTGCTCCAGAAAATCCATCAGGCACAACCAGGCTTATCTCCTCATGGCTAGACCTGATGTTATCATTATGGCTGCTCCATCTATCACACTATGTATAAGATGCATTGCCAGAGAGGATATCATGCTCATAGGATCATAGGAGGTTACTGGGCTTACAGCCCCAGGGCCCTTACAAGTCTAGCCAAGTTCAACCCATGTTCCCAAAGGTGTCTGGTTCAAGCAGACACTAAAATCAGCACCTATTGCCCCTGTCCAAGAGGGGCAAAGGGGGAACTCCTGGGGTGAATTTCTGGTTACTCATCTAATCATCTAAATTGCATTTAGGGCCAACGAGCGGCTTTGTTTAGCATGAATAGGAAGCTTGTTCCAAAGGTGGGGCAACCTCTGTGAGACAGATCTGTCTCTCCAGCAATTTCTGTTGATGTCACATACCAGGTTAAGGTCCTTTGAGTGAGTGACCTGTGTGCCCTTTGACTTGCGAATGTGCAGTATTTCCATTAAATGTGGGTCAAAGATTGCTCTGTATGCAAGGCACAGGTCTCCTCTGAGCAGTAGTGACAATGATTTCAGTCTGCCCATATAAGACGGATCTTGAAGACCCTGAATTTTCTTTGTAAGGAACCTTTGTGGTCTCGCCAGTTGCTGGAGGTGTTTGGAAAGGAACATACCAAAGGGAGTGTTGTACTATATTATTGGCCTGATGAGGGAAATGTACGGGAAAGGGTTATAACCTCTTTTTTTTCTGGAGGGAATACCCTTATTTATGAGATGATCTTACCACTGTGGAGACATGGTGATTGACGTTAAGGTTACTATCAACCTGTGTGCCCAGATCTCTCACCACTGATCTTGTGGGTGAGTCAATCAGCTGGCCCAGGGTGTTAGAGTTAACAAAGTCCATGAACCTATGGACAAGTGAGTTAGAACATGTATAATTTACCCAGTTTATGGAAGGATAATTAAAGTCACCCAAAACGAGGGTGTTTGGTTGTATCTTGATTGACTCAATTAGACCCAAGTAGGCTGAGTGGATATCCTGATTCATGGAGGGGATCCTATAACTGGCAATGACCTGAAAAGGGGTCTTACCTAGGGTCAATTGTACCTGGTCTGATAACTGAGAACATAGATCCCTCACTTGTAACTATTTCAAAGTATCTGTTGTTTTCTGTGCAATTTCCCTTTGAAACCTAACCATACGTACCGTATAGTTTATGGATCTGACTGAGAACCTATTGGATATATAAACAAGTTTCCTGTTCATCATACTAGAATCTTTTTTCGGAGGGTATATAGATTGGAATTCCTCAGGGACATCCTTTTTCATGCTCACAGCTACAACTAAGGAGTCAGCAGGGAGGCCTTTACTCCAATATGACCTTGGTTTGGCTATGTTTGGTTCTTGCCATACTTTGAAACAAACCATATTGACCAGGGGATCTATGTCAGATGATCAAGTTTTCAGAAACTCAAAATTCATACAGTTGAGACTATATAATCGAGTTTCTGAAAACTTAAATCTCCAAAAAAAACCCCCCACAAGAATCTACATTTTTTAACATTTTTTCAGGGGGGCAACCCCCCTGCACCCCCTGCAAATTATATATGCCAACTCCAAGATTGCACTACAGTGAGGAAAAGGGTAAATTTCATGATCCGCACTGTACTGTGATCTCCAAGATTCAATTATATGGTCTTGACCATATGAATTTCAGGTTTCTGAAAACTCGATCAACTGATAGGGACCCTGACCAGGTTATCCTGGGTAAGGAGGGGACACTACTCATGCAACCAGGGGATAAGAATTATTGGTCTCGTGTAAGATTTGTTCTTTCAGGGAGGTTGGGTTACTTGGGATCGGTCCATCTGCCTCATCAACCCCAAAACTTTGCTGGAGGAAGGATCTTTGTATGGGGATTTAGAGGAGACCTAAGTTCTTATTCTTTCACTTCCTTTTTCTGGGGGGGGGGGGGTTATGATGGTGGTCTTAATCAGAACTCCCTTGGAAGAGGAATCCCTGAATCTCACCAGTGCTGGCCTATGCATCTTCTGGTTCTCTGAGAGCATCTGTGTTGTCCTGCTCAAGTATCCAGATTTGTTATTGTGCCAGGGAGGAATCAGTGCTGCTGTAGCAATGGTATGAGTGAACTAGGAGTAGCTCCTTTCTGCACCTTGTAATGCAGTGAAATACCTGGTTGAATTGGCAATGATGGCAACAAGATCAGCACTTTAGCTGATACTCCTAGCCCTGCCAATGCCAGTTGTGCAGAGACCTCCAGAGCCGAAGCCAAGTCATGAATCTTCAGTCCTGAGGCATCAAATAGTGAGCACTGTGACACTGAAAATGGCCTTAATGAAATCAGTGTCAACAACAATCTCAGTGTTGAATGCTTGACACTGAAAACTAAGGGTTAGTAACAGTCCGCATCAAAGGGATTGCTTCAAAGTTACTGGTGCTGAAAAAGATGGAATCAGAGAAGTCAAATCAATTCATGCAAAGGGACCTGTCTCTACAGCTGACTCAGTCCGGTGCCAAAACTGGGTCAGTTGGAGGAAAGGTAACTTGTGGAAGCAGGGTCAGATGTTGGCCTGAGGTCGATACTGTTGGGTCTGAGATGATGTCATATCAAATCTGGGCCTTGAGAAAAGCTGACATCATATGGTCCCAGTCAAGCTGAGTGGGACTTTTGAGTGGGACCTGTGATCTTATTGAAGGTGGCCTGAAAGAAATTAGCCTAGATAACTCTTAATTTGAGGAAAAATATCCTGTTCTACATCTGAGTGTAGAGACATCCTTGGTGCTGGAGAATTCCTTGTGCCTAGGTCGAGATAAACTCAAGGAAAATAGCCTGGGTCAACATGGAGAAAATCTAGGGTAAGATACTTTTGGTCTTGCAGGAGATATTGACAGAGGAGGGGGCTACCTGCTGGGGAAGGAGGGAATGCCCTTGGAGTTTTGGCTGGAGACAGTTTCTCTGCTAGGAAGGGTCCCTCCTCTTTTCTCTTCGCCTTCTTTTCCTCACTAGAGAGTGTGCCAGTATGCCCACTGGGCAGGAATAATACATTTCACCATTAACTTCTTTCTGTGATCTGCAAAAGTATAAGCACTACAGCCCTTACAAATGAGACAGTTGCTTTTAAGATGAGATACCCCTAAATATATTAAGCAGAGTTTGTGTGGGTCCTGGAAAGGCAACGTATGCCCACAGTGCTTACATTTTCTAAATCTTTGTTTACTTTTCTTCCCCACATGAAAAATAAAGCTGCCAAGGTGCTAAAATCTAAAAGACAGGGAGAGATGAAGTAAAGAATGGCCATAGGCCTAAAAACAATGACTGGGAAGGAAGGGGGCGTAAGATGAGCTAGAGATGGTCAAGTATGGAAGAAAGTTAGGTGGAAAACATTCTCAACAACAGTCTATATTTTTGTTATAATAAAGAGACAAAATTCAATCATTTGACTTTGAAAAATCTCTCACAATAATCTAAATTCTTTCCCTAGTTCCTCAAGTTCACAGGAGAAGTCATTGCTAAAATGGCAGCAATGAGATCTGGTCTGAAGGATTTAGCAGCAAGGAAGGATTAGGGGTATGAAAGACCTTGAGCTTGTGAGGGGTTTGGTGCCATCACTAGAGAGTGCCAAAAGCTGAGTCTTGCTGTCCATTGTCTGCACAGGACCTTAGAAACACAAAACCATACAAAAATGGAGAGAAGATGGTGGTTACACCTTGCTGGAAGTAAATCCATTCTAATGACAGTTTCACAGCCCATATGTATCACATTCCCATGAACAATGAAGACACAATCCTTTACAAAACTATTGCTTGATCACAGCTAAATTAGATCACACGAGTACAGGAGCTCATTCACTAAATCAAAATAAGAATGTTTTGCAGGAGAGCAGCCCCCTTCCCACACTTCCCTAATTCCAAAGTTATATATTAACTCTGCATTTGCACTCCAGTAGGGAAAGGAGGAAATGTAAGCACATTGTGCTCTCACATAAAGATATATTAGACTGCATAGGAATCATACCTCATAACTGTCCAGAGTTTCACAGACTGTCCAGATTTCTGCCTCATATTTTCAGTCTGCTCATTATAAATTTGTTTTTTATTTTTTTTGGTAAATCATTGAGGACTGAAGTCACTAAATAAGGGCATGCACTTGAATTTCAGACTTTAGTATTCTAGCAATTTTGTAAGTTTACAAGGACACTGTTTATCCCTATTTTTGGGCCTTTGCCCCACCTGCTATTTTAGAGTTTGTCCTGAATTCTTGCACTAAGAACTTGAGATGTATGACAGAAATCTACACTTTGAGCCACAACAAAATATACTTTATATCACTTGTGCTCATAACCTGCTTTGGTGGACAAAGATGCTGGAAAAACACTATCAAAATGACATTGGAAAGTGCATTCTGGTGTGTAAGCATTGTCCATCATCTCATCAAGCTTCAGGAATAGGTCTGAGTTATATGACACTAATTAAGTGGTAGAATCTAGGATTGAGCACTCTTCTTCCAGACCTTTCCCTAAGTCCCACAGAGATCAAGGGCTCAGAATGAGGAATTGTGCTGGGTCCAACCATGCTGAGGTCTACATTCAAATGCAAGACTTTTGGCAGTTTTTTGAGATCTGGTAGACCTTGCCCTCATGGGTGCCAGACGACACCTATAGGGAATATGACCTGATACCAACACTTAGCCCACTGAAGATATCTCAAGTGTGCCTGTAACCAATGATAGAGGCATCTTAGAGGAGAAGTGCTCTGTTACACACTACCATTCTTATTCCAAGTTCAACCACCATTTAAGTCATCTTTGAATTACAGAGTTCAGTCTGAAGTTGGGTAAATAAAAGTCTCCACTGACCTCCTACAGGGATTCTTAAAGCCTGGAGGTCATTATTTCTGAGACAGATAAAGATAACTAGACCCCTCCTTTTTACCCCTCTTATATGAGAAAACTTAAGGCTCATGGTGTCCATCACAAACTGGCCTGCAGTCCCAACTGCTTTCCATATAAATACCAAAACAATTACATAGTGAAAGAGCAGAAGCCTTTTGTAATTCCACGTATAGAGTCCATCATCAAATATCCCATGTATGCAACTTAGAAACAACTTGGTTTTGTTCCTGCATTTCCCATAAAAGCAGATGTCTTGACAAGCCACTGACAGAATGGAGTGGCTTGACCAGGCATTCTCTGAGTGTATTCCCTCAGTAATCTCTCTGATTCAGCACAAGACCCAGAGGTTACAGCAGTTTGTCATTCTGCAGAGTGAAAGGTAAACTATTCAAAACAGTGGTAAATACAATGTCCATCTGTACCATGTCAACATTTATAGCCTTCAACTATTTTCCTCATCTGTCCAAGTTCTAGTCCTTCCTAGCAGGTCAGCTCTTCCTGAGTGGTGGGCTCAAGGAAGCAAGGATAAATCAGTCAAGTCTGCAGATTCTACATTGGGCTACTATATAGTTTTCAATTATATTGACTTGGCATGTGACTGTGAAGGATAAGGGTGCAGGGTAAGGATGTTTTGGGCCAAACTTTACAAGACCTAGTTGATGACCTTCTGAAAAGGAAATAGGCATTGTCATAGTACAGGAACTTTAGGAAACTCCTTGGCACCTCTTGTTTTTCTAGTCGAGACAACACACCAAGTAGAACCACCCATTTTAGTTCAAGAAGAGCCCTTGAGAATCAGAAGGTCTTACTGCCTTAGGGGTCCAGGATAAGTCTCTCTGATGGATGAAGCTGCTGACCTAAACATTGCAGCCCTGGCCAAGCCATTTAACACAATATTCCACTTGGGCATTACTGATAAACTCAAGTGTTTATGTACAAACCCTTATGTCACTCAGTGGATAGCCAACTGGCTCACAGACAGGACCCAGGAAGTTTGAACTGGGGAGTTCACCTCTATAAAGAGGCTAGTCACCAGTGGAGTCCCTCAGGGATCAGTCCTTGAACCGGTCCTTTTTGACATTTACTTGTCTGAAGTCAAGGCCAATGTCGGTGGTCTGGCTGGCTAAATTTGCAGATGATTGCAATTTAAGAGGTATCTTTGAATCCCTCATCCCTATCAACAATGCCTGAGTGGGGTATTGTGTCATGTGAACCATTTTGCCATCATCCATTGCTTTGTTGAGTAGGCATGACTTGCCTTGACGAAATCAAACTGGGTTGGGTCCAGTGTCTGGAGGTTTACTGTATCATTATCGATCATTTCCATGATAATTCTTTCCATGGCTTTGCATATAAGAATAGTGAGACTTATGAGTCTGTAGATGGCCCAGCTTTATGCAGACAGATGACTGTTGCTGTTCTCCATTCAGGACGCATGAAGCTTGTTTGGAGGCTACAGTTAATAGAGGGCTGGATAGGTCATGTTTCATGCTCTTTAGAAGGCATCCTGGGATATTGTCTGGGTCCACTGATACAGCGTTCTAGGCCTTAGAGAGTGCATTAAGAACTCATTCCCTACTGATAGCAGGGGAAGTTATATTTGATGGTATTTCCTGAGGGAAGGTTGAGAGGGAGAGAGGGGTAAAGTTGGAGCTGAATTTATCTGCAAGTAAGTTTGCTATATCTTCTGGCTCAATATAGGTGACTCCATTTAAAATGAGCTCTGCACACAATTCTGTATTGCCTTTGAAGATGTGGACATAGCTATAGAATGCATTGTGGTTGC
Source organism: Protopterus annectens (assembly GCF_019279795.1). Lineage (NCBI taxonomy): Eukaryota > Metazoa > Chordata > Ceratodontiformes > Protopteridae > Protopterus > Protopterus annectens. Next base: position 734,452,101 of record NC_056749.1, read on the forward strand.
CCCTGGCCTGGGAGGCCAAATTTACCTCAAATTTAACTTTGGTAGACTTTATTTATTGTCTGATTAGTTTGATGAGAGTGCTTTTATCCTTCTAGGTGCTGCACCTCCTATTTTTTGCCACGATATTATTACCCATTCTAAAGACTTAAACCTTGTCTGTGATATAAATAGGACCTGCAGGAGATACATGTATGTATCCCAGAGACTACCCCTTCCCTGGAACAGGCTGCTCATCCATATGAAGCAAAACTCCTCCCTAATTCAGTTCAAGTGTAACTTGGACAATTGGATGGGAACAGGAAATTCATCCCTGGTATAGCACATGGACATAGGCAGCCTGTAAATGGTTCAACTCCCAGGTCCTCGCTTGTAAATGCTTCGTCTCCCAAGCTCCTGCTTACAGAACTTATCAGAGATTTGGGACGGATGGCTAGGCTTAAAAAGGCCCCAGTGGTCACTAGCCTAGTACACACCTATGAACATATGTAGTGCCTAAACAACTAAGAGGGTGTGCAGTACTAGCCCCTGTTCAAAGAGGTAATGTGGGTCTGCCAGTGTCCCATGGACAGAAGCATCACCCTTTCAGCAGTTTACATTCTTGGTTAGGTGAATGTTCTGGTGGAATTCCTGAGCCATTCCTCCAGACATGTCCTTGAACTGAGAATTCAGAAGTCATGTCTGATTTGGATATTCTCAGAATGGGAAATCCTGACAAGTGACCTGTTGGCCATGAAGGAGAATTTTGTCCTTGTCATCTTCTCAGTGTAGCAGGACAAAGGTGAGAGAATGTGGTGGATAGATTGTCTGTTATTTGGCAAGGGAGATTTCTGTATGCCTTACCCAATTTCCTCCTGATTGCACACTGCAATCAGAACATTCTGATAAGAAAGATCAGAACTTACTCATGTCATCCTGTAATGGCTGCCATGTATGTGGTTTCAGGTTCTCTTGTCCTGTCTTGTGGTACAAAAAACCCTTCTGATACATGTCAAAGTCCCCCATGGTTGGGGTGAGAGCTGCACTCCAGGGCATAGTTCCTGCTATTGACCCTTGATCCTGCCAGATCCTTCCTGAAGCATGCATTCTGTCAAACAGAATAGATTCTTCTTTTGGATAAGTAGATACTGCATGACTCTCATTCAGTCTGCAGATATTTTGACTTACTTCAGACACCTGTATGATTTGTTTCAGTTATTCCATGGCTAGTGTGTCAGCTATTTATAACCATCTTGGCATTGTGGAATGCAGGACTATGGTCCAGGATCAAATATCAAGAAGCTTATTAAAGGGGTTCTGCAAGTGTACCCTCATTTGAAAACCCCTCTCCTTCCTAGGCCTTAAACTTCAGACTTACACTTTGGGCAGTTTGGAAGTTCATTTGTTAAAAACAAAACAAAACAAAAAAAAAAAAAAAAAAAACAAGCTTTTCCCAATGGCCATCGCCTCTGTTTGCAGGCTGTCAAAGATCCAAGTCCTTATGTGTACAGTACCATTCTGATCATGGTTAAGATTCCAATATTCTATAGAAGCATCAGATTTTTTCCCAAAGGCATTGTCAGAACTGTCATTAAGTCAGTCAGTCAGTTTAATCTCCAGATTTTCTTATGTTCATCTCCTAATTTTCTTATTTGTTGAAACCAGGGTACATCGAGATCTTTCCACCATGGGCATGTGTCACCAGCTCCAGTTTTACCTGAAGCCAATGCTTGAGTTTAAGAAGACAGAATAACTATTTGTTTCCCTTGCTCTGGGGAGGGAAGCACAGGCATTTGACAAGCAAACTTTTCCAGGCGGATTGCAGACTGCATTACCTTTTCTATCAGCTAGCTAAGTGCCCATTGTATAAATGGTGATGTTAAAGGCCGCTCCACACCAAGGTATTAACATTTCCAATGTTACTTCAAAAATGTCTCCACTACACACATGTGCCACAGCCTTTCTGCCATCAGTTTACCTTTACCAAACATTATCTCTTAGACTGTGATTCATCCTCCTTTCATACCTCAGCGTTGTATGCCTTCATCTGTTGGTTGTCCTCTGGTTTATGATGTCCCACTCCTCTGGAAGAGTTTCTTGCATGGTATTTAACCATGTTAGAAGCCTCCTGAGAACAGCCTCCACTGCTAAATGCAGTAAATGCATTCATACTGCAGCAGTGTGGGTCACACATATCCCCCCTGCCACCTCCTTAAGCTTGGGTGGCCCCTGCATCTTATAGCTCCTGTCAGAGTCCTCATAAGTTGGGAAAACATACATTTATATGTCCTTATAAAAGTATAGATGTCAAGTCATAATTGTTTTTTTTTTGAGGTACAGGCTGTGTGGCATTCAGTCAGTGGAGGCACACTGGCAGACTATGAGGTTAATACCGCCGTTCTGTTGTGGCTCATGACAGCATGAAATGTTTGAGGAAAGGGTTACAAGTAACCAAATGTGGCAGCTTTCATGAAGAATTTGCCAAAAGAAAGATATGCCTAACACAGACCTACCAAACTTGTAGATCAACTGATACTGTAACAGCATATCTTTTATTTTATTTTACTCATATATTTTATTTTATTGTACTATGTGTAAATTTATTACAGCATATTTCTCCTGAATGTTGAAATAATTGTGGAAATTAAGAGGGCAAGTGACAAGGAACATGTTTTTATGTAAAAATGCAGAATGCAAAACTATTTTAATAACAACTCCTTCAGGAGCCATACTAGCAGATGTTGAATACTTTAACATTACATGATTAGCTTGTTCTTTGTTAATTATGTCATTGACTGGTGTTCACCTTTAACTTTCACCTAAGGTATTGTCAACTTGGACAGATGGGACCTTGGTTTAATACCTCATCTGAAGGATTGTACCCCTAATTCACGAAGCAATGTATTTTCATTACTGGAAGATTAATCCATATACTTTATATGGAGATAGAACCCATAGCATCTTGATCTTCCTTGTATTAAAGGTGCATAAACAATCTACTGAGCCACTGGCATTGTTACTGCCTCTCGTCTGGTCAGGATAAAACAGACAAGCGGTTGTGGATTCTGTTCAAGCAGCTTTATTACACACAAACATGTTAACACTCTGGCTGATCTGCTGCCTGCATGTGCTCACTATTTATATGCACGTGCTACATCAGGAAATGCTTCTTAAAGTTACATACACACGCTCTGTTCTACATCCTCCCTCATTGAGAAATGGATCATATGCTAAATAACAGTATTCAATGACATGCAATTACACAGAAATGATCTTTTGACATGCAGTTATACAGAATCAATTCTTTGACATGCAATCACACAACATTAGACACATTAATCATGTCCAGATAGTTGTGTATTTTACACTAGGTTTGGAAATACGACCTGATTGTGTAACATAAAAGTCAGAATTGGAATTAGAAATGGGGACTGTCTTCAATGAATGTTCAACTGGGACATCATCAAGAATGGGAATGGACAATGTGACATGTTATTCGGTACAAACATTGTCAGGGTTGCTCTGAGATCTAGAGTCTGTATCACAGGTACGATGCTGCAATATCATTTCTGACACAGAAAGATGTCTGTGATTTCTCCTGTATTCTGTACCCTCAGATTCCACTAAGTAGGATCTCAGCTTGGCACATATGCCTCTCACTTGACCAACTTGATCAAAACCTTTCACTGTTTGCATCCTCACTGTCTCGCCTTCTTTTTGCATCCTCACTGTCTCTTCTTCTTTCAATGGACACAGAAATCTGCTCATTTTTTCATAGTTGGACTTCTGAAAGGAATGCTTCTTGAAAAGTTGGGCTTTTATTGCTTTGTTATTTTTAGCATTACACACCAACAAACTAGAACTGATAGGCAAGGTTGTTCTTGTTTGCCTAGATAGGAGTCTCTGAGCAGGTGAGCCAAGTAGGTTGTCACGCGGTGTATTTCTGAGATCAAGCAAATTCAAGAAGATATCGGTATTGTCATGCTTTGACCTCTATAGTAATTTCTTTGCACTTTGTACTGCATGTTCAACAAGGCCGTTTGACTGTGGGGTTTCAGGACTGCTAGTAACATGGACAAAGTCCTGCACTTTTGCAAACTTCTGAAACAATTGACTGATAAACTGGGTACCGTTGTCAGAGATAACTTTTTGTGGACTACCATGGACTGAGAAATGATGTTTCATCTTAGTAATATCAGGCAGTATCAATAATGAAGCAATCATCCTAGGTGATGTAAACATAAACTGGTTAGACTTCTCCGACCAGTCTCCATCATCTAATATCAATCTGTACAACTTTACACAAATGATCACAGATATAACTAGACCCAACAAAAATAAAGGCAGCGGCTCAGTTCTAGACTGGATACTAATCTCCGACCTCAACAAAGTGTCAACAGCAGGAACTCTCCCTTGTATTAGTGACCACCTCCCGGCTTACATAATTCATAAAATCAGCCTAATACCTTCCCAACACCAATTTAAACAAACAAGAAATTTAAGTAACTTTAACCTCGCAATTCTTAACGAAACCCTTAGAACAATCAATTGGAATGCTCCAAATGTCCTACCATTAGATAAAACTGTTGAGTTCTTCAACTCCACATTCCTAACTATCCTCAACAAACTAGCCCCAGGTAGGCTAAAAAGAGTCAAAATCAAGCACACCATCTGGCTTACCAGAACCATAAAGCAAGTTATGAATGCCAGAGACAAAATATAGAAAAATGTCAAAAGCATAAAAATTCCACTGACCTCTTACAATTCAGACAGCTCCATAACCAAGTAAAACGCCTAATCATTAATGATAGAAAACAATACTACCTTCTTCTTCTTTCGGCTTTTTCCGGTTAGTTAACCTACCAAGAAAACTCTGTAAGGTTTGGATATTGTCCATGGCTGGCATCTCAATAATGGCTACTTGTTTAGAAGGATCTAGTTTTAAGCCAGTACTGGTAAACAAATGACCAACATAAGTAACTTCTGGTAATCTGAATTTACATTTCAGAGGATTGAGCTTTAAGTTCACTTCACGTGCTCAGTCCAGAACTTTCCTTAGGTTTCTGTCATGCTCTGCTTCACCATTACCTCCAACCAATAAATCAACGATTATAGCAGAAGGATATCCTGAAAAACTTTGCTCCATTGCACGGTAAAAAAATTCACTGGCAGAATTTATTCCAAAAGGCACCCTGAGGAATCTGTATTTTCCAAATGGGGTACTGAATATAGTCAGTAGTGAAGATTTGCGATCAAGCATTACTTGCAAAATGAACTCTTTGCATCTAACAGAAAAAACAATGGCATTTGGCATGAGGGCAGCTACCTCCTCGACTGTACTCATAGGATGATGAGGTCTCTTTAATGCCTTATTCAAGTCTCTTGGGTCAATGCATATTCTGATTTCATTTGAACTTTTCTTGTGAGTGGCTAACATAGACATCCACTCAGCTGGTTCTGTGACTGGACACATCACATCTTGATGCACCATTTTGTCTAACTGGGCCTTGACTTTGTCCTGCATAGCTATTGGAACTCTTCTTGCTGGTCTGACCACTGGACTGACCTCTGGGTCTACTTTCATGGAATACACAACTGGAAATTTGCCTAACTTGTCATCAAAACATCAGCATACTCTTAGAAAACAGCATCAGTGAAACTGGAACTGGGACATGTGCTTACATGATGTACATCTTTGGTAAAAGAAAGCAGTTTCATTCTTAAACTGTCTCTGAGACATAATAATGACTAATCAGGTCTTTGAACTACATAAAATTGTAAGCTGTAACTATTCCCAGCCGAATAGCATGAAAGTACTACTGAGCCTTCGGTTTGAATCTCTTCACCTCCATAAGCAACAAGCTTCACGCAACTGGCCAGATTAAGTTGCTCACCAGCTCTCACTCTAGAAAATGTTTCTGCTGATATCACATTATACTTTGAACCAGTGTCTACTTTGAGCTGGGTGGGCTTACCATTGATCAGGACAATACAAAACACTTCATTTTTTGCCAATAAATCTGCTGTTATTGACCTTTTCATGAACCACTGATACACCATCTACATAAAAAGTAGGGTTGCAGCTTTCTATATGATCAACTTGCTTTTTGAGTGACCTTTCTTAATAACTGAATGAGGATTGCTTGATTTACAACCTGATTTAAAACTTTTGAAAGTGTTTCCATTTTTTAGACTTGTGGCATTGATGACCAAATGCTAAGCACTTCTCTCTTTTAGACTCATGACTGGCCCCACAATTGCAACTGTTAACAATAAGACTTGACTTGGGTTTTGCTGTCTCACCCTTATACTGCACTGAGCATGTCCATTTGGCTGAGCCAGTCTCGGAACTTGCTAGAAAGTTATGGGACCTCCCAGGAAACCCCTCAGGCCCTGCAGCTGCCATGTGCTTAGGCCTGCTTCTGCTTGCCACGTGCTGCATGCTGTCTACGCCCACTCTAGAGGCTGCTGAAACTAAGCTCTTATCACCTGCAAGCATACTTGTGTGCCTTTCTGTGAGCTCATGGTTTTGGAAAATCTTTATGGCTTTGATCAGCATTAAATCACTGTCACAAAGCAAAATATTTCTCACTGCAACACTATTAACACCGCACACAAGCTTGTTTTTTATTAATTCATCTTTCAAATCACCAAAGCTGCATGTTTTAGCCCTGTTTCTCAAGTCAGTGATATAAGCTGTAAAAGTTTCACCTGGCTTTTGGTCTCTTGTATAAAACAGGTGCCTCTCTAATGTAACATTTGTCTGAGGGCTGCACATTTCTCTAAATTTGTGTTTCAAGCACACAGAGTCTTCCCTTGATTCAGGCGGTACAACAATATGGTGTTTTTTCCCCCCTCTCCTGCACATACTGTTGGTGCATACATGAATGTTCTCTCTCAATGGCTGACCCTGCTAAGTGAAGCAAAATGAATGCCCTCATATGTGCATCTTTGTCAGAGTATGCTGATGTTTTTCACAACAAGTTAGGCAAACTTCCAGTTATGTATGAAAATATTGTATTCCTGCTCTAATACTCTCCAATTCTCTGCAATATTATGATCAAACACAAGTGGACTAGGTCTGCGAAATGCCTCTACCATATCAACACACAGTGGTTGAGGTTCTTCAAATTATACACACATAAATATATGCCAGAACTTTATGCCAGTACTTGTACCTATGCCCAATAGCATAACAGACTCTTTGAAATAACTGCACTTTGCCAACTAAGTCTCCAGAGCACAAGAACACAGTCTGAAAAGACTGTACTTTATGAAACCACTCCTTATCAGTGTAAGAAATACTTTGAAATGACTGTATTTTATGAAACCACTCATCAGTGTAAGAAATACTTTGAAATGACTGTACTTTGTGATTAAACTGTACACAGCAGAAGAAACTCTGAGTAAGAAACACTTTAAAATGAATGCACTTTGCAAATAAATTGCACACAGCAAAATAACTTTTCAAAATGGCTGTACTTTGTGAAATAACACCATACAGTGTACAAAACACTTCAAAATGGTGGCACTCTGCAAATAAATTGTACACAACACAAGAAACTCTTCGAAATGGCTGTATTTTGACTGTACTTTGCAATATAACTATACTTTGCACACAGTAAACTCTTTGAAATAATTCCACTGTAATAAAGCACACACTCTACAAATACTTTGCACACTCTGAGAGACTGCAAACAACTCTAGTTATGCTTTGAATGGCTTCGGCCAATGCAAAATAGTAGTTTATGCCCCAAACACAGTCTTCTACTAAAAAACATGCAGCCGCCTTGCTCTTTAACTTATTTTGCCCTTTTATTGCACTCGTTATACCCATTTAACCTCTTATCATGCTCAATGTACTTTTCTTGTGCTCATTTTACTTTAAACATGCTCATTATGCAAACCAAAGACACCTCTGAGCCCCATATGAATACTTCTGCTAGTTTTATCAAACATCATAACTTTGAACATTTTGTTTAATTAATAATAAGTTTTGTGCCTTTTGTTTGAGTAATAATGCATTTTCTACTTTACGAATGCTCAGTTTCATTTTTTTTTTGCAAAATAAATAATCTGTGCACGTTTTGGTTACTTTTAGTTCATTTCTGGCGTCTTTTAATCATTTGACCACTGTTATTATCCAACCTGCTCAATATACCTTCACCTTCAACTCTGCACCTTGTGGCTTGAAGAAGCTGTACTCTCAATCCCAGTTCTGACACCATGCCACTCGTCCGGTTAGGATAAAACAAACAAGTGGTTGTGTTTTCTGTTCAATGAGCTTTATTACACACAAACACGTCAAGAATGAGGCTTTGTAACTTAAACTTAAATAATCTTATAAACAGACTGACTACCACACTCATACATGTTAACACTCTGGCTGTTCTCTCAAAATGGCACTGCTGCCTGCACGTGCTCAGTATTTATATGCACGTGCTACATCAGGAAATGCTTCTTAAAGGTACATACACACGCTCTGTTCTACAGTTACAATACATGTATGATACATGTTCTGTCCAAAGGCAGGGCTAAGGAACTGGTGCCTACAATGATGTGTAATGTATCTTCAGAGAAAGCTGTGAATGCCTTGAACAATAATTTTATATTGTTGACAGCTAGCTAAAATTGTAGGATTTGTAACCCCGACATGATGACTGTGGAACCCTATTTTCTTTGTGAGAATGCTAATAACGTGTAGTAATTAAAAATATAAGCCAATTGTTCAACATTTGTTGTCCCTAGTTCCCATTTAGGAAGGAGAGTCTTCATAAATATAGCCGGAGTAAAGGAGGCTTATTGGAAATAAATTATATTTATGGTTTTCACATATAAATTAGATTATTTAAGATTTTTCATGTTGTACTCAAGACAATTCAAAATATGGAAGAAATTAAGTCCTTGTTGGCTTTGTTGCATTCCAGCTGTTAAGGGGCTAATGTTTCCACCTGAATCTTCATTTGTGCATTCTAGTTTGCATACACTCAGATACACATCCCTCCTGTGTAGGTATATTTTTCCAAGTTGATGCAACCTTTGAGGTCATATGCAAAGAAAGATCAGGTTGACAAGGCAGAGATGATATATTGATTGGGGGGGGGGTGCATTAACAGCTTACCCCCATGCAGAAAAGGGATCTATGCTATTTTTCATTTTTTTTCATTGGATCATGAACAGAAACATTAGTGAGTGGGTGGCAGTGAGTTAATGAGAACTGAGTATATATAGTAGTTACAGGAAATACATTTGTTTGCTAAAGGGTGAGATAGGTAACAAATGTATGGAAGATTATTTAAGCCATATTTTCTTTGACTGTTGGCAGTAGATTCCGAAATGTCATATATTTCATTCATTCATTCATTCATTCATTCATTCATTCATTCAGTCTTTTGGTTATCAGGTAAATTAACTCATCTGGATTCTCAAAAATGACTGTAATACAGGTAGGTATTTTTTTTACATATGTGATGACCAGGTAAGCCTGCTGGACAAATTGTGCCTTCTCAGGTGTGACCCAGGAGCACTGTCTGGTTATGTGACTTGCTCAGAGTCACACAGGAAATAAAGGTGTTAGGAATCAAACCCTGCACCCTAAGCACAGGAAGCAGCTCAGAGGGTTAGTCCTCTGCACTAACTGCCAGCCAATAGACTTGCAAAAAATGTCTGCAGTGAGCAGTTAACATTGGAGATAGTCCCCTGAAACTTAAGCAGCATCAAAAATTGACTGATAATGGTTAAGTAAGGTGCCACTGAGTTAGGAAAAGTGTAAGACTTTCAGCAGCCTTTGATTTCCAGAATGCAGAACATCCTTAAAGTGAGTTCCCAAATCCTGGACCAAAGAGGGAATAAAGCTCTTCACAAGTGAAAATGTGTTATTTGTAATCAGAAGACTGAGAAGAAGGGACACAGAAGCAGGGTATTGTGAAAAGCTACATTTACTTTATTGTGTGTCACTGTTATAGTTTACTATATAATATAGTGTGGGAGGTGAATCCCCCACTTCATAACTGGTTTATTATATATATTGTTATCATTATAATTGTTATTAGCTGCAGTGTATCAGTACAAGTCCGTGAATTTGTTTAGCTACCAGCTTGTTTGCACCATGCTGCACACCTCAGCTACTGGTTGACTGGTTTTGACCACCCATCTGATCCTTTCAACACTTGGGATGTGATGTTTTTAAGCCTTTAAGTTAATATCGAGAATGCTGTTCCCTGCTAGTGGGATTTTTTTCCTTTAAGACGGTTTTTACAGTTTTTTTTGTGGAGCAGGGGAATGTGCAGTGTTTTGAATGTTTATTTGCTGTTAACTTGCTTGCGCTCCCAATGCTTGTCTGGGTTTGCATGATTTATTTTCTGCTGCATGTGCTCGTTTTCTTCTTCTTTCTACTTCAGGTGACTTGCATTCTTGCTCTCCCCAGTAGCTGTTTAATGAACACTGCTCACAAGTCAATGCAAATAAAGGTGACACCTATACTTGTAGTTAAATAACTTAAATCTCTGTGCAATGTGCAGCAGCTTGCAGGTTAGTGCAATTAATTGTAGTATCTGTACTTATAATGGATTATTGTGCTGTATCTCTCTTAACTTTCTATACCAATTGCTTATTGCAACATGAGTGCAGGCACTTGCATGACTTAAATTGCTGTATGTATGAATTGTGCAGCTTATACTGTATGTATCACTTTGTAACTGCTGCACTATGCTTGCAAATTTTTGGTACACCATTGCTAATGTTGGATCTTTGTATCACTTCTGAGGTGTTGCACTGCATACATTAGTCTTGTGGTAGGCTGTGCCTGTAACCTCTGCCATATTTGCCGGTGCTGGTGTTTCTTATTATATTTCATATTGTTGTACTGTACTTGCTAGTCTGGTGACACCCATGCCTATATACTATGTTGTCTTTGCCTGAGCAATTTTCAAATGCCATATTGTACTTAGTAGTCCTGTGGCACCAGGGCCTACATTCTGCATTGTTTTGCCTTCTTGTACTGTATATCTGGTAAGAGGTATTCCACCTCATTAGTGGCACACATGTGCAGACTCATTTGCAGTAACAGAGTAAACACTGTCAGTCAGTAGCTATAGATTTATTTTGTCTCTGTATGTATAGCACCTATACTACTATTACTGTATTTCAGTTGGCATAACACCCAAAATCATTAGTATTAAACCCCACACCCATCAAATTAGTTACCTTGGTTAGCATAGTACCTCAGACCCATTTTTACTGAACACCTACCCCATGAGGATTCCTGTTACCATCTGTTTTGCTGTTGCCATGAGACTACCTGCCTACTAACATTAGGTCACTTGAGGCACTGTAGCAACTGTCTCATCTTCATAGACATATGATTACTGTTGTGTAGCACCAAGTCTACTTGTGAGGAGTTTATGTGCCTATTTATACTGGAGGCAAACCTCTCATGTCATCTGGTTGTCAGAGCTCACCACCTCAGCACAACACTAACACCATGCTGATGTACTTACTAAATCCCTTCCCAACCCTTCCTAAGCCTAGTTGGTCTCCTAGGCAATATGCCAATACACGTCAACCTCAGCAACACACTCACACCTCACCACTATACTCATAGCAACAATTCCAGCAGACATGGCACTCACATCAGCATGTGCAACTGTCACTGCAAACAAGGATTACCTGAGCTGTTGTCCAAAGGCCTTAAGACTGCCTGAATCTAATCTCCTAGTCATAGGTGACTTTGCAGTCAGACACAGTGATGTACCCCCCACTGGACTGAGGAAATTAATGGTAAGTTCTCTCTCAGGTGCAAGAATTGGTGATGTCATCAATGGCCTTAGATCCTACCACACAAGTATGCATATGATCTGGCTGTCACTTATGTGGACAGCAATGATCTTAGATGTTCCACCTTGGAAGATATGAAGAGAGACATGGTTGAGCTCTCAATGTATCTTTCTCAGGCTGGAAAGAAACTAGCCTTGAACAGTGTTTTGCTATCGCTTCTAATGATGCCAATGTATAAGCAAAATATGATTGACTTGAACATTTGGTTCATTCTTAGAGGATCCAATGTGTGTCAGCTTGGAAGGAGATGGTTGACAGTCAAAAGGATGGCCATTGTTTTCCCTCCAGGGCTTTTTCATATTAGATAAGACATTTTCTACCACAACAATGCATGTTGTAGGCCTCTTGTAGGCAGAGTCAGTCTTCTATAGCTACATGACTTGATTAAGCAGTTTAAATATGAGAAAAGTAGTTAACAGAACAAGTAAGGCAAAAAGATTCAGTTTAAAGTTTCTCAAATTTTGATTTTCTTTGAGCTCTAGGAAATTTCTGTCTAGCTTGACAGTAGGCAGGAAAGTAACACCTCACTAAATGACTACTGGCATGTGTGAATAAGTTAAGAAACTGAAGTAAATGAACAGCAGTGATATTTTATTGAACTGCAATGTTTGCAAAACTTCAGGTTGGCTCTCAGAGTTTCCTAATTTTTCAGCAAGTTGTTCCATTTGGACTGTTTTGCATTCATTAAGGAAGGGGGAACAATCATGTCCTTTACTTATTGATATATTATTGTTCTTCCCAGAAGATTCTTTACTGATCCTTAAATCTTCTGATGCAGCACTTGGTAGGAGCCACTTAATGTATTTTGTGACTCTGTGTATCTTAACTAGTGAGCTGTATTCTGTCTACAGTTCCACAATCTTGATGATTGGATGGGAAATGGAAATTCACCCCGGGGATCACCTCTGTGGCTCTGCTCAAGAGGGGTACAGGAAAATAATTTTCTTGGATAGCGAAAGCCAGGGGACCTTTTTGGTTAGGCTTATATAGGCCCTAGGGCCAATAGCTCAGTACCTACCTATGAACCTATGAACAAGTGGATGGTAGGCCACAGCATGTTATGATTCTGAGGTACTAAACTGCGGTAATCAAATGCAGAAAATATTTATCAGTGTGATCCAAAAGTGTAGTGAAGTCTTGCTGATGGCATTTCTGCTTTTGCCTTCTTTTTATTGCTAAATTTAAGACAGCACCATTAAAATTAACACACGTATGCTGAGAAATTAGTTGCTTCCTTTGCAAAAAAAAAAGAATGCATAATTTGGATGGAAGAAGGTATTTTCTGGAACAATACTCAATAAATGAGATTCCAAGAAGGGTGTCCAACTTAACTATAAAATGTAATATATATGTGTACAGAACTGAGTTATATGTATATCATTTAGCACTTTGAATAGTTAAATTGTAATAATTACATTTATTTTTTATTGTACAGTCATTGCACATGACCAGTCCTGACTTGGTAAGGATCAGACCCCTTTAAGCAGTCCTACAGTACAATATTAGAGAGATACAAACCCAGGTATTCATCCAGCTATCATAACAGTGTTATGGGTATGGGGGAACATGAGGCACTAAGGATATAGTCTACCTAAACCTGGACAGCATCAGAATCAGTAAGGGAACTGGGGGGAAATACTAGGCACCAGCGAGTATATTAAATTTAAATGTCATAATGGCACTGACATCACTATGGTCATCAGGAGGTGTGCAGACACTCTAGCCACCAGGGTAGTGCCATAACTACACTAACAGTGTAATGTTAATGGGGGGGTAGGGGAACACACTAGCCACCAGGACATACTAGATAAGTGTTGTAATGGTGCTTCAACTATTATGGGGATCTGGGTGGGGGGAACTACAGGAGGGCAGACAAATCAGGGATATGTATGGGGCTGTGGTGTGTATGTGTATGTGTGTGTGTATGTTTTATTTACAGGCATGAGTAGGAGAATGACTGGGGGAGTGCCACTGCCTACAAAAGCAGCAGTTTACTACTACAATGTGCAGATCAGCAATGATCTGTGCATCACAGTAGTAATTAGAATTCAGAGACATGCAAATGAGCTGATACTGAAGTCTCACCTCATTATGGCTAATGTCTCTGAATCACAAATTACTGCATTGTAGAAGCAGGGCATTTCTAGATCTAGTCATTCAGCTCACACATGGCCTTGAATGAAATCGCCTGACGGCTTTATCTTAGTGCTATTCTGGAAATAATCCCTTGTTAGACTCCCAGTAAGAGTCCCTTTCAATGTTTTTAATTCCAGAAAAACATATATTCTTTCTTTATGCCAGTCTGCTTTTCACCCAAACAGTATGCAGCTTCCCTCTTATAGTAGTTCAGAAAAGAAGAGTTCGCCACACAGACACACACGCGCACATGTAACTCATTACAAACACATGGTGAGGACGGTCATGCTGATCTACATGAATGAGCATTTTCTTGAAATGTTTGGCATGCAGATGTCTTTCTGGAGCTGGTTCCAGCAGGGAAGGAGGGAGAGAAAGAGAATAAGGCTAGTGAGCGTATGTCTCTCCCCAGACCCCCTCATTAGCATTCAGCATGGCCATAGGGCCCAGTCCTATGTGGTGCTACACATCTTTGTGCTAGAGCACATGTGCAGCATTGTGTTAGGGTGGTTGCTGAAAAGCAAAACGGTACACTGATGTGCAAATCACTGTGTACATGCTGTGGTACCTTCCTGAATCCTGTTTTAAAGCCTGCAAATAACTTTGTGTTTAAGATCAGTGGTATTCACTCAAAATGTTTTCCAGTAGTTTGAGCTGTAGATCAGTTTTTTAAAACAGATAATGAATTTGCAACTCAGCAGTATGACATCTTCGTCAAGATAAATAATTATGTAGTAGTCAAGCTGGTCTATATGGAATTGTTTGAATTTTGATTTTTGCACAATTTTAAGACATCTGTGTTAGCTTTGCAGAGTCATATTTTAATATTTTTTCTATTAGTCTGGGTCTATAATTCCTTTGATGAAGTATCTTAGACCCTATGCAACTATATCTAGGATGTAGAATGACAAAGCAGATTATTTCATGTTTCTGGTACAATGTCAAATGGAACTGGAACATACTGTCATTGCATTGATATTTGTATCCCTGCAGTTTCATTGCTGTTATACAGCAAATGGCATAATTACATGCTTTATTGAGTGTTTCCATAATAACATTACAATTCTTCTTCAGGCAGTGTTGATCAGTCTAACTTGGTTCTTTTCTTCTGTTGAACCCAAATTTGGCATGCAGAATCATGCAGTCTGGAGTTCAGCTTTTAAATTACTTTGGATTAATGTTCCAGAGACCTATAATCATATAGGATGTTTAAAATGGCCAATAATAGTGTTACTTAAGTGGCATTGACTGGTACTGGAAATCTTAATGTTTACTAAGACAGTACGACAAGTAATGAAAGGTTGGGGGTTGGTATAATTGCTAAGGTGTTTACTTGACAGGCACAAGGTATGGGGTTTAATTCTCGTCTTTGGTCCCCGTCTGGTTACTGGCTTGGTGTGTAATAGTATGCAGGCTGATAACCAAGTATTTACCTTTGCATCATGTTGCATAGCACTTGGTCTGGGGCACTATCATTTGAAAACTACACAAAACATTTAAGAGTTCAAAAGTTATGGCTATGTTAGTGACTAAACTAGTCAGTATTATCTCCTGTTGGAAAAGTGAAGTGTAGAACATGACATTTGTGAAGCTTCCCACGCTCTTAAAATGTTCTGTTACGGCCACTGCTGCTTAACTGCGAGAGAGAAAATGGAAATGACTAAACTGCAAGTCTTCCAACAGAATAAAAGTCTATCTTCTCAATCAGGCGCTATTAAAATATAACAAAGTACATTTTAAGTTAGAGTTTATTAACTGTATTATTTTAAAGCCAGCAAAGATAATTGTTTAATGATTGATTCTGTAAAGACAACATGCTTGCTAGCTAGAATAAGCACCATATTTTACACACCTGAAAAGAAGTGTGACATTTGTGCCACTCTTATGACATCATCCTTATACTGACAAACTGGCACTACATCACAGCACAATGACAACAGACTTCATCACTGTATTGCATAGACTCCACTAGACACTGGGATCTGTAATATTTTTGCCAGTTTTGCACAGATACCTTTGGACATTGGGATCTGTAATATTTAAAGATTTGTTATTCAGGAGAATGATTATACTTTTCCTCCTAGTTGATGGTATACCATATTGCCTTACTTAATACATTCCAGTAAAGCTGCATTATACAATATCCAACATTCATCCAAAAATGGAGTCCTGAAAATAGTGTGACATATTATTCTGACGAGATCTTGGACTACAGACAATTTATTAAAAAGTGCTAGTAAAGGGTACTGTTTTTCAAAATGAACCACATTTAATTAATTGTGTTGAAGACAAATTTTTAAGGAACTAATTTGTGTTAAATGTACCATGCCTAATATGTAGCAGCATATTTGGTCTAGTCTGAGGTCATTCTTTTTCAAAGTGATCCAGGTGTGGAGTGCCTCTGATGGATTTTATTTTTCTCAGGATTTACTGCTATAAACCTGCATTTGAGTTTCATTGTTAAGCTTAATGCTATTGTCCAGGTACATCAGAATTTGAAAGGCGTGTGCTAATTTAGCCTAATAATGTGTTACAACTGCAGAGTCTTTTACTGGGTTATCTGCCAATGCCGGTGTTTCACTGTTTGTGTCACCTTGTTTCCCAGTACAACGTCCCACACATAAACAGAAGATACCCTGTCTTGCTGGTCACCTTTTTGTTGCTGTTCCCAAGTGAGTGTTATCTCCATGCTAAGATCTTGACACCCTATTATTATGTTATTGTGAAGTATTACAGATTAGGATCAAGGCCAAACCATCATTAGTATATGATTATTTGTCCATTACCTTACTAACTGCATCATATTGTAGATAATCAGAGCATAAAACAGTTCACCGACTTCCCAATGTGAATCTCTTTGTGATTCTTGTACCTGTGTGGCATTAATATTGAATATAATAGTTTAATCAGTACATTTTGTCAATTATAATATTTAGTAACATGTGCTACAAGTTTACCATGAGAAGTTAAAATGACACTTACACTCTCACTAACCAAATAATCAATATATCTTGCCTACGTTAGATATACATTTGTAAAGTCTGTTATTTTAGATCTCAGCTTTTTTCATTACATTTTTCTCCAACTATCACTGACTTCTAGCACCTATGCATCCTAGCACTTATTTTTCCTTGGGCTTCTTTGAGTGCAGCACACCCCAAATGCATCTCTTCATCAGATGTATTCTTCATGGCTACGACACTATGAACTGCTCCACAATCAGGGAGAGGAGTGAGTGAAAAGGGCTGTCATACTCCAGCTGTCTGGACTTTTCTAAATGAGACCTGACTTCTGGATGCATTTGACATGATATGCATGTGCTGGTGTGCAGTAAGTGCTCTGAGGAAGTCATGTTCACTCCTTGGTAACATGCTCCTATTTTGGTCCACCATCGGCTGACACAAGTACCACTGACTTCTATTCTCCAGCACAAGCTGTAACATCTGGCATATTGCCAACATATTCTCTAACCCTCCTGCCTGACAAAACACGTTGGTATTGCCTCATTCACTCTGTTGATTCCTCTGGCATTCATGATGCTAATCAAACTCATGCCATCTGAGTTTCAATCAGGGCTTTATCCCTCTGTCCCATGTTATATTTCCTTTGGTCACAGTTAGGGTAGGTTCCTTTGAACCCAAGCATATTTCCTAGTTAACAGATGGGCAAATAAATGAATCCAAATACAAATCATGCGCCATACAATAGTTGTATTCCAAGTATGACCTGCATTTATTGAAGATAAGCTGTGAAACCTGCCTACATTTATTATTTACTCTGCTATCTTTAGGTCTGATTGCTTGTATCTCTCGCTCTCTTTTCATTTCTCTCTTAAAGGGTTGGATAACACAGCTATATATCCATACTTCTGTTAGTAAAAAGTGGACCTGAAACAGCACATGAGTACAGTGTTAAGCAATATTCCTGCATACGTATACAGTATACATGAAGTTAATTTTTATTTGTAAAACTGTAATGCTTGATTTAGCTTATGTTAATATTAATTTAATCAGACCTTTTTTTTCCTAAGGCCAGCTCTGCAAGTGGGTCTGGACTCTGGCCATCTGAACCAACCCATTCTATTTCTGTTTTAACGGAGACATGGGAATAATGATTTATCCTGCAGGGTAATGTGATTTACTGCATCTCTCACACACTTTTGCCAAAAAACAAAAAGAGATTTTACATTTTAAGAGTTACAAGTATATGATTAAGAAAAACAGGTTTCAGTGAAATTGCTCCATATGTCTTATAGACTGAAGAGCTGAGAGATTTTTATTGGATTTAGAGAGCTATTAAATGCAGCTTATTGTTAGCTAATCACAGAAAGTCTAAATGTGGTTTAAATAAGAACAAATTATCTTAACACACTTTTTATAATTAATATCACAGATATTGCAGCTATGCTATGCAAAAGTTTCAATAAATGTAATGATGAACTCAGTATAAAGTTTTCCAGAGGCACCAAAACTCTGTAGCTCATTTATTGTGTTTTGTCATATAATTTTTATAATTCTAATGTCATATTTTTCAGCATATAAAGTACAATGATATAAGATTACAGCTGTATTCATTTCACTAAAACAATATAGGGCAATATCTATTTTAACAGCATTCATCTGCAGCACCTATTTATTAAACTGGTGGTATGAATTAGCAAAATGAACATTTTCTTTCTGGTAGTAATACTGTAATAAAATATCCTCAAGCTTTATTTATCTGGAATGTTTTCTGCAAGGCATTACAAGGTGGGATTGCGATGTGAAGTAATTTAGTTTGGCTGTGTGCTATGTCATGGCATAAAATGTGACATAAAACTTAAATTATACTTCTCATTTGGAATAAAGCTATTATTTCTTTTCATTAAAACCTAAGTAATACATCTACTACATTTATAGGTATTTATTTATTTGTTAGCTAGGTAGATGGGTTGGTATAAGGACCATTATCAGCCATGACCCACATCATAATAATGCAGTCAAAGGAATACTGAATAATACTCGACTTAGAAAGTACACTGAGGCAGGGATTCAGAAAGGCTTACCTTGATAGGAAGCCTTAATATAGCAATAACCCACGCCTGGGTGTGGGTAATGCTGGATTTACCCATGGTTGGCGTGGTTTGGTCCCGAGGGCCCGAGGACCAAACAAAGACAACCGTGGGTAAATCCAGCATTACCCACACCCAGAAGTGGTTATTATATATAATGCCATTATTTAAGAAAAGAAATAATTACTTTTCTTAAATAATGGCATTGTATAATGCCTCTTTGCTGCCCTTCCGCACCTGTCTGGTGTTCGCGGCAGTTCTGATGTACCGCGCATGCCTCGCAGTACATCAGAGCTTTGGGCAAAAGCAACGAAGAACGCAAGTTCTCCGTTGCTTTTATGTCTCGCTATGTTAAATGGGTTTAACATAGCGAGACAGCTTTAAAATAAGCAACGGAGATCTCCGTTGCTTATTTTAAAGGTGTCTCGCTATGTTAAACTCATTTAACATAGCGAGACAGGTTTAAAGCAACGGAGAACGCAAGTTCTCCGTTGCTTTTTACTGTCTCGCTATGTTAAAGGAGTTTAACATAGCGAGACAGCTTTAAAAAAAGCAACGGAGATCTCCGTTGCTTTTTTTAAATCTGTGTCGCTATGTTAAACTCTTTTAACATAGCGAGATTAGTTATACTAACGGAAAAAGTCCGGGCGACCGGACCTTTTTCCGTTAGTATATTGAGGGATTTACCACGGGCACGCTGGTTGGGCTGGCCAATCAGCGTGCACGTTTTTAGGGTAGGCATTGTATAATATGGGTGTTTTCCCCTATAAACAAGCCTTTCAGATTCTTAGACTGCCCTTACACTGAGGTTTTCTGGCAGTGGGAGCTTTAGCATAGGGGCAGTCTAACAGGCAGAGCTGCATGCTAATGTGGCAATCCAGGGGAATGGTGAATGATACTTAGCCATGTGGTCTCCACTGAATATGGCAGCAACTCCTGATTTATGATGCTAGTTGATTCAGAGAATCGATCACTGATGTAAATTTTCATTCTTGGAGTAAAAAGTGACCACCTTTCACTTCTATGGAAGCACTTATGGTGCAGGTACATTCAACAAAGGCATGGTTGTGTGTGTGTTAGTATATGTCTGTGTGTGTACTTGTGTGCACAAGTGCATGTCTGTCGTGGCACGAATAAAGCTGTGTGTGTGTATGTGTGTGTGAGTGAGTGTAGGGGGGTGATTTTGCCAATGTGGTGCATGCCTAAGGGAGAACATAGCAGTGACAGATCTGTTGTTTGCTAGTGTGTCATTCAGAGACGTGCTAATAAGCCAATAATGTACTTGCGCTCATCACAGCCATGTCTGTTGCTAAATCACATTTTCATATTCTTGTGGTGATCATTCAATCTGCAGTAGACAGTTACCATAAGTAGTGAACCTTCTTCTGAATCCTAGATTGAGTGATAAATAATTTTGAATCTTATTAAACAACTAGTTCAGGCATGGTTGAAGGATATATGACTGCATATGAGGACTGGTAATTCCAGATCTAAAAACATGGGACAAATCAGTTTAAAACAAGTCCATATGACTAAATGCACACTTTCAATGATTTCCATTTCATTGTTTGAGCTCTGTAAAAGTAAAACATTTGCAAACAGTGATAGATCAGTTTATTCCAGATAAGATCCCTTACAGTGGAACAACCAGTTATAAATTTTGGTGGCATTTGTGATATGAGAATTGGTAACTGATAATTATTTCTTATTTGAATATTTGATCAAATCATTACAATAGGGTAATATTTAACACTGCATTTTCTGTGTGCAGTTGAGATGAGAATAACACATAATTACAGAAATGCTGTTAAATACCTGATGAGTTCGACTGTCTCAGAGTACATTGTATATGGTGATTTTGCCTCTAATGGATCTCGCTCCATAGCATTCCCGCATTCAATGAATGAAAGGGCAGCATCAGCGTAGTTCACCGCTTTGCCAAATTTTTCTAGCTGAAGCAAAGTGAGAATGAGAAAAACATTTAAAACTTTAAGCATTACCATGTTTTTTTATCTAAAAAGTAGTCGTCTGTTTGTTATAATGGCTCGACATTTTACTGTTTAGTTTATAAAAGCTATAAAATGCAATGCTAACATTCAGGCAAACTATAACTGTGATAAGCCAATATCCAACAAAGCTAAAACTTAAATGGACACATTCATGCAGGGAGGGTGAGACTGAAGGAAATACAAGCACACAAACATATACAAACTCGCAGAACAAATTTTATATTATCAGTTATGCATGTATTTATAGATGAAAATAAATTGGTTCAACACTTATTTTCCCCTTTTCTAAATCTATGGTTCTTAATTCAAATTAACAAGCTAAAAATGAAAATAGCCAGTATGCACCAGATTTAATTTGTACAAAAATAGAAGGAATTCATAAAAGTACCATGATGTGTACACCTTTATGTATGAAACATCAAAACGAGAATCTGCACATCAGATAAACTAGTAACAATGAACACCTTTATGCACACACAGCAGTAACCTTTTGGAATTCATTAACAGCCCTAACATGATGCTGTATGGTGCTGTAGCATGGTGGCCATGCTGTATGCTAATGAGGCAGTCTGCGAGAGAGCATATGCCAATTTGCTATGTGCCTTCTCTCCCACAACTGCTTCCAGAAAGGCATTTAGATGCCAAGTCTTCTTCTTCTTTCAGCTTTTCCTGGTTAGGGGTCGCCACAGCAGATCACCTGTCTGCTCGTGATTGGCAGTGAAGTTTTATGGTGTCAAGTTGCCAGTCTGGCGCCCAATCTTCCACAGAAGGCACACACACACACACACACGTACACACACGCACACACACGCACTCATGCCTAGGGCTAATTTAGAGTGTCCAATCCATCTGCAGCATGTCTTTGGGATGTGGGAGGAAACATGACCACCCTGAGGAAATTCATGCGACCACAGGGAGGACATGCAGACTCCGCACATAAGGCACCCCAGCCAAGGATTAAACCGAAGAACCTCTTGCTGTGAGGTGGCAACACTAACTGCTGCACCACCATGGCCGTCCTACATTTAGATGCAAAGAAATTCAGGAAAATTGCTCAGGCATATCGATCAGCACAGTCAGCTGCATCACATCATGATAGTGAACAGGGGCAAAAGTCCATGTTCATCTATCAAAAATTACAGCTGCACAGGGACTGGGGAGGGGTCAGAATTGGCCATCAGGGATATTGCAATTGTGCCTGAATTGCATCACCACAGTAGGTAGATAAGTGGGTGGTGGTGGGAACACTAGGCACCAGGTATAGTACACCTGTGCCATGATGGCACTACTACAGGGATCAAGGGGAGACATTAAGCATACCACACCTGTGCCATAATGGTACTTCAGTTAGTACAGGGATCGGGGAGGACACTAGGTAGCAGGCATACCACACCTGTGCCATAATAGCACTTCAACTAGTTTGGGAATCAGGGGGTGCAGTTGCATTGCAAATAGTGAAGTTGTCTGTGTGTTTTATTTCTTTTCTTTTACTTTTGTCTCTTTCAAGGGACGGGCATGTATAAAAGCAGCCTTGTCAGCAGGAAAGAACCTAGAGGAAGCTTGTTTGTGCTGTAAACAGTGAAGCAGACTGGCTATTTTCTTTCTTTCTTTTTATTTCTGTATTCTTCATGGGGTGGGCATGTATAGAATTGCTCTTGTAACAAGTTGCTAAGAGTGTAAAGCGGCCACCATGGTTAATGACAAGATGGAGACACACAGCTGCTCACAATGCTTCTTCGCGTGTTCTGTGTGCTCACCGCAGAGCAAGTAAGGACAGTGAGTGTCCTTAATATACTAAAAGTATGGAAGAAATGGAGACGCTTTGGTTAACAATTTATTAGAAAGGGGGGTATAGAAAGGGGGTATCTTTTAGTTTGTAAAAGATGTCTCATGAAGGAGAGAGTAGGGCTGAATGCAACAAAACAAACTATTTTTGTAGTAAGTTTAAACTGATTGTGGGAATAAGTAAAATGGTTAGCAAAGTGGATGTGTTTACAGAAGTCTTGCTGGATTTCAATTAAATTTACCTTTTTCCTGTAGTTACAGTTCTAAAAAGTCGGGTGGTACAAGCAACCAACATGAAAGAGTTGGTAGGTATAGACATTCAGAGTGAGAACAATGATTTTAATAAACTCAGGACTGTAAGTGAGGATACTACAGTTTTCTGCAAATGGTGACTTGGGTGAAGTTACAGACTTAGATGTAAGCGTACATGTTAAAAGGAACTGCAGTACAAATTTCCACACTTCTATAGGAAGAAAAGAAGACTAGCTTTGTAGGCTCAATCTTAACAAATAGTATGTTTGCCCCTATTTGTGTTAGCAATAAGTATTCAAACAATCAACAACTTTTACCAGGAAATATTTCTAGGAGCACCTGAAGACATTGTCCTGTTCAATTCTCAGCTAGAACGTCTTCTGTGCGGAGAGATGCGTGAATGGGCGTACCTTCGTTGACGGTTGTGCATCAGAGCTGGCAACTCGGCATGTAAAAATCTACTGCCAATCATTAGCGGACCGGAGTTCCGCTGTGGTGACCCCTAACCGGGAAAAGCCGAAAGACACAACAACCTGGCAAAGTAGAGCTGCACAAATTTTAATTATAGTTCACTTATTACTTAAAGGTATTAAGAATTTGGTTCACAGAATGGGATTTGAAAACATTAAAGTTTCTGTTTTCAGTGGTGCAAGAAAGGAAGATATATAAGTTTCACTTGAAAAAAATATTTAAAAAAATGAAGAAATATGAAATTGTGATAACTGTGCGTGGAAGAAATGATGACGAGAAAACTGACTTAGATAAATACAAAAAAGACATAAGATTAATAACATCGTGATGCAGAAAGTTAGGCTTTAGAGCCATTTTCAGTAATGCCTTACCAGTGCCATTTTAGAAGGAACCATTACAGAAAAGGGCAAGAGAAGAAGGTTTAGTTTAGTCTCAATGAAGAGAACAGATTTTATTTGAGACGATATGTGATATGGAAAATATTTTTACAGCTGGGATGTTTCACTTGAGTCCCCAGGATAACAGATAATTATCTAGTAAGTTTAGTGTTCTAGTAAAACTTTTTTATCATGAAAAATGTAAGAGGAAGAAAACCAACTAAAGCTCTAAACATGATCAGATGTTTTACGGCTATCACCAGAATTTTGAACAAAAAGTTTTTGACATTAAATAAAGATTTTTTTGGGGGGGGGGGCATATACAATGTTGTCATAATTAGTGAAATATGGTCTGCTGATGCTAATTGATGACTAGCTTCGATAGGCTTTAATGGTGCTCATTCATTGTGAAGTAACAGAAAGACAGGCAGAGTATCTGCACATACTGAGGAGAACCTGTGTACTACTATTTTGTCAAAAGATCAAGAAATGATGGACATACGGATAGGTTTGGGTAGTTACCAATTGAAAGGTGCATTCTATAGATCTCCATGTCAGGCAAATAAGGAGAAGGAGATCGTTGCTAACACAGTGCTTTCCTTTATCTTATCTTATGCTGTTGTAGCGTGTGACCTGAATACCAATAATGAGAACTTTCCTTGTGGCTAACATGTCTCTGAATTGCAAAACACAGCGTTGTAGATACAGAGCCTTTCTTGCAAAAGCCATATGGCTAGGACCTTTAATGAATTCTCAGGAGAATCTATTATAACATTAGAAATAAAATAGAATTTATTACAATATTACAAATAAATTAATAACTTTGAATAGTTATTAATTAAAAAGTACTGTTCAACATTAATTTAGTGGCTGACAGGTAGTTTAAACACCAGTTAAGTCCCTCAAAAAAGTAGTTATTTTTCCACCCGAGAGTCCTTCTTAACAGAATCTCTTTATTTAATTTTTTTGGCCCTAACTGCACACTGGAGAGCGGTTGGGAGAAAAAAAGAGAAAAAGAAATTCTGAGTTCCTTGTCTACTCTCTGAAGAAACTCAGAAAACTGAAGATAATTATTTGCAGATACACTGAATCCTCCTTTGCAAATGTCCATTTAATCAAAAGACAGAAATTGTCCAAGAAAACCTTCTTTTCTCACACTGCAGATTGGTCTTTTTTGCCTATGTAGATGACCAGGCCTGAATCATTAATATGCAATATGACAATCTTCAGTCCCTTTGTCCGAGAGTGGCTGTATAGCAGTGATATATCCCAGTGAAGCTCTTTCAGAGTCTGTAGCTATGGTAGCCGGCAGCTCATATGACTGAACGTCTGAACTGCTAAAGATGCTGAACAATGAATAAGGCTCAATGAATATCACTCTTACTGTCTAAATATGACAGAAGGAAGAAACGTGAATGAATGTCTATACAAGCCACAACAGTGTATAACTCTTAACAACTGCTGAATTTTGCCAAGGACACCACAATGGAAGCTCGCACTCCACCAGAAACTCCGTTTATTAAAGTACAATGAAAAATAACGCTGGAAATCCAAAATACGTTTTCGATCAACTATCTTCATCAGAATGAGCATAAAACACTTGATTAACATCCTTACTAGTTATATACCCTATCCAATTAACAAAACAATACAATTGATTGTCAATTAGTAAAAATAATGTCAATTAGTAAAAATAATTTAAACCTAGCAAGCAATTTTTTAAAAACTCATACAAACAGCCTTAAAAATAATTAAACAAAGTATTTATATTACTAAATTGTGTAAAATAAACATACTTAATTTAAAAACATTCTTAATAGTAATATTACAGATTAAAAACACTCTAATGATATAACTAATACCCTGTTTTGAATGCAAAATGTATATTTATGCAGTATATGGAAAATGCTGACATCTAGTGGCTTAATTGTGTAAATGCAAGAAGCTTACAATTTTGCTGATCTAAGTTTTAAAACTGGCTTAATAGACAAATAGTCATTTAAACCTGGAAATTTATTACAATCTAATACTATTTGCCAGTATAACTCTTTATATTCCAATTTATCTTCCCATAATCCACCCCTTATATCCTTGGGTACAGAGTCCAACACAAAGAAAGAAAAATCTGCTTGTGGGCAAGAAATTTGATGTCTAAACAATGCATTCTTCATATTCTGTTTTTTGATTTCATACAAATGTTCATAAATGTGACATCTCAATTTCCTTTCTGTTTTTCCCACATAAAAAGAGGTGCAAAAGTTGCATGTTACTAAATATACAATGCCATAACTGTTGCAATTAAATGTACCTCTGCTAATAAGTGTTTTATTCCTAGATTCAAAAAAAATCTCCTTTCTATTGTTTACCCTAGGGCATTGGGAACAAAAACCACATTTGTATGTTCCCACCCCACGTGGACCAATGTTCTTAGCTTTAGAACCTCCATATTCAAAAATTTGTTTAAAAGTAGTGTCCTTCCGATAAATACATTTTAAAGGGCTTTTATTATTCAATGGTAGGTCTGTAATTTGGACAAATCTTGTCCATTCCCTAGAAATCACCTCCTTGATGGGTGCTGAATCACCTGTATAATCAAGTATATAAGCTCTATCATATAAGGTGGGTTTTTTATTACCAAAATCAGTAGTTAGGGCAGGCATGCTCTGTCCTAAAATAGGGGCAAATCTTTTATGCCTTTCCTGAACCACTAGTTCACCTCATCAAGCTAATGGCTCCGATTCGCAGGGGAGCCAAAATTTCATGGATTGTCCGAGATTGCTACGTGGTGGCAATTCCCAAATAGGTAGCAACGGAACGCCATTATTTATTCCAGCAGAGGGTTCTTCTGGACACTTTAACAAAGGTGACTTTAATAACAAACAGCCAAACCTTGATTTTCAAGGTTTTTTAAACAAATGTTATGGTATGCAAGATGGTGTATGTGACAATGGGGCTAAAGCTTTTAAAACATATAGACAAAGCCTCGACGACTTGTACTTTTTCTTAGATAAATATAAAAGGTTAGAATGTGACTGTAATTATTTGAAGGAATGTCTTGACAAGCAGGTTGTACCTAAAGGTTTAAGATTGTCAAAGTTCCCTAACAAAGTTGAGGAAGGGTCTGAATTTCATTTAAATTTAATACAAATTTTTGACCAGTGTGGGTTTGAGGTTATCAAAGCTATCATAAAAGAAAATGGGAGAGTGATGGCAGGTCTTGTAAAAGAGATGGAGACCATTAATGACAGGATAGTCAATGACCTATTATTTAAGGTTGAAAAAGAAAAACAACAGTATCACAATATCTTTTTGCAAATAGATTCTGATTGTATTACTAATATGAATAGGAAGCGTGGGAAGTTGGCCAGGGATCTTAAAGAATATAGGAATAATTTGGCATACCCAAAACCTAAGTTTTTTTCAGGGGTTCAAGATTACAGGACCATTAGGGACGAAGGTGGTTTTCAACAGTATATCCCCGACAATGACAAAAGGGGAGATTTTACAGACAACCATTTCCAAGAAGAAGAATGCCCTTTAGATCAGGGTCCTTCGCTTCGTCGATCCAACCGGATCCGCAATCAGAACCGGATTTATTACAATCAGAGGGGTTACAACAGGAGATAGATGATAATTTGACCATCACCCAGGAAGGGAATATTTTGGAACTATATAACTATAAAATTTTCAACTACAGTAATATTGATGTACATCCTGAACATTTTCAGCTTTTTTCTAAAGGTTTTAAATTTGTTCCAAATAGGAAGGCCAGTATTCCTAGAACCATTATAGATTTAAAATTATTCCTGAGAAAACAAAATCTGCATTTATTATTTAATGGGCCAGAAATGACCACACCTTCAACTTCTGGTCTTCAAAGGAAGAGTGTTTTTAACCCTCCTCTACACCCCCAATTAAGGAATTTTGGCAATTTGATGGAGAGAGAGTTAAGGAATACTATTACAAAACATTTTGCCATTCCCAATCTATCTCAGGCAGAGAAAAAATTGTTAAATGAATTAAAACAGAATGAGAACTTGAGAGTGATGTATCCTGACAAGGGTGGGGGAACAGTCCTAATGGACAATATTTGTTATGAATCCATGATGAGGGATTCTTTACATGACACAAGTAACTATTCCAAGGCCTCAATTAATGAGGTGAACATAGCTAAAAGTAAAATACATTTAATGTTAGAAGATTTATTGTTGGACGGTTCCATTAGTAAGGAACAATATAATTTTTTGTTCAACCAACATCCCCGGGTTCCGACAGTATTTGGCATACCTAAGGTTCACAAAAACCCCATGGATCCACCGTTGAGGCTAATTGTTTCAGCAGAGGGGTCTATTACTACGCCATTGGCCAAATTTGTAGATGACAAACTAAAGGTTTTGTCATACACTGGGGACATTGTCCTTAAGGATTCCTGGGATTTTATGAGGTGTGTTAAAACAGATTTATATTCCCCAGACCTTATTTTCATCACTTTGGATATAGTGGACTTATTTGGCTCCATCCCACATGAGACAGGTCTTTTATTGTTGGAACAGGCAATGATAGACAATGGTACATTTTCTCATGTTGATTTTATCAATTGCCTTTTATTCATGGAAATTATTTTGAAAAATAATTTCATGTATTTTCAGGGGGAATTTTTCAGACAAAATAAAGGTGTTGCCATGGGTGCTAAATGTGCCCCAACATATGCGAACATTGTTTTGAACTGGTGGGAGAAATTATTCATTTTGGATTGTCCATTTACCCAATGTTGGTCTATGTACAAGAGATTTTTGGACGATATATGTATTTTCTGGATAGACACCAAGGAAAGATTCTATGAATTTTTGGATTATTTGAAAGGTACGACCAACATTTTGGATTTTACATTTGAGGTAAATACAGAACAGTTGGTTTATTTGGATATTACACTCAAAAAGCTGGACAAGGGGTTTTCCTCTAGTATACATCGTAAGAAAACCTTTTCCAATTCATTCCTTCACTATAAAAGTGCTCATCCTTATTTTCAAAAGAAAAATTTAGTGAAGGGTCAACTTGTCAGGGTCAGCAGAATGACCTCGGATGATCAGGAATTTTTAAAGGAATGCAATAATGTGTGCAACATGTTGGTAGATAGGGGTTACCCAAGGTCCTTACTTGATGGTGCCTTATTTGAAGTGGTTCAGGAAAGGCATAAAAGATTTGCCCCTATTTTAGGACAGAGCATGCCTGCCCTAACTACTGATTTTGGTAATAAAAAACCCACCTTATATGATAGAGCTTATATACTTGATTATACAGGTGATTCAGCACCCATCAAGGAGGTGATTTCTAGGGAATGGACAAGATTTGTCCAAATTACAGACCTACCATTGAATAATAAAAGCCCTTTAAAATGTATTTATCGGAAGGACACTAATTTTAAACAAATTTTTGAATATGGAGGTTCTAAAGCTAAGAACATTGGTCCACGTGGGGTGGGAACATACAAATGTGGTTTTTGTTCCCAATGCCCTAGGGTAAACAATAGAAAGGAGATTTTTTTGGAAGCTAGGAATAAAACACTTATTAGCAGAGGTACATTTAATTGCAACAGCTATGGCATTGTATATTTAGTAACATGCAACTTTTGCACCTCTTTTTATGTGGGAAAAACAGAAAGGAAATTGAGATGTCGCATTTATGAACATTTGTATGAAATCAAAAAACAGAATATGAAGAATGCATTGTTTAGACATCAAATTTCTTGCCCACAAGCAGATTTTTCTTTCTTTGTGTTGGACTCTGTACCCAAGGATATAAGGGGTGGATTATGGGAAGATAAATTGGAATATAAAGAGTTATACTGGCAAATAGTATTAGATTGTAATAAATTTCCAGGTTTAAATGACTATTTGTCTATTAAGCCAGTTTTAAAACTTAGATCAGCAAAAATTGTAAACTTCTTGCATTTACACAATTAAGCCACTAGATGTCAGCATTTTCCATATACTGCATAAATATACATTTTGCATTCAAAACAGGGTATTAGTTATATAATTAGAGTGTTTTTAATCTGTAATATTACTACTAAGAATGTTTTTAAATTAAGTATGTTTATTTTACACAATTTAGTAATATAAATACTTTGTTTAATTATTTTTAAGGCTGTTTGTATGAGTTTTTAAAAAATTGCTTGCTAGGTTTAAATTATTTTTACTAATTGACATTATTTTTACTAATTGACAATCAATTGTATTGTTTTGTTAATTGGATAGGGTATATAACTAGTAAGGATGTTAATCAAGTGTTTTATGCTCATTCTGATGAAGATAGTTGATCGAAAACGTATTTTGGATTTCCAGCGTTATTTTTCATTGTACTTTAATAAACGGAGTTTCTGGTGGAGTGCGAGCTTCCATTGTGGTGTCCTTGGCAAAATTCAGCAGTTGTTACTAGTTTAATTCATTTTGCCTTCATCTCTTTGTGGTTTCTTTGACAGTGTATAACTCTTTTCAAAAGGAGGGAAGTCAATGGAATTTGTTGTTCTCTCTTTGCTGTGGATGATTCCTACTGTAGACACACAATCCTTTTCTGTGTCAGCCTTTGGAACACAGCTTGGCTCTGTTGAGCAGGTTTACTGCAAATTCACAAAAATGTGCTCTGGGAGAGAAAAAGGAGTATTTGCTTTGCAGACAAACCATTTTCCACATCCTGTGATCTGATCACCCTTTTGTTCTCTTAACACTTTAATGTCTGAGAGTAGGATAATGTCTAGCTTATATGCGTTTTGAAGTCCATTTGTTGGAATGGCACATTTTTGCATACCTTTTGGTTAGCTGAAACTAGATGCTAGTGCAGATGAGAGGCCCCTGTTCTCTTCCAGGAAAACAAGTCTTATATTTCATGGCCTCATGCGCTCTGCTTTTCGGTGCTTTTGTTACATCCCAACACATTACATAGCAAGAGAATAGCAAGGTTAATACACAACAAAGTGTGTAGGGAGGGTTCACGAATGCAGTCAACACACAGTAACAATGGCACTTTGCAAGTAATATGCAATAGTATTCACAACGACAACAACAATAGTAATAAAAGTAATAAAAATATACTACTAACAATTGTGACTCTCAATACTAGTAATGTTTTATTCTTTTTAATCAAAGGCTTTATTCTCAACAGATCCCTCCTCCATTAAATGCAGACACCTGTACAGGTATGTCTGCATTCGATACCAGAACAGCAACGGGGAAGAAAATTACTATTTACTCCTTTGGATACTTGTCTGTCTTATATTAGCATATTCTTGGCAGCTGTTCAGCTTTTTTTTTTTTTTTATTTCCATCCTTGCCTGTTCACTTTCTAGATGGTTACCCTACAGGTGACCGAAGTGTGATTCCTTGATTATCAATTGTTCAAGGATCAAGACTCTGAGACTCAGAAATCAGAATGCTGTTTCTCATAGGAGATTATTGTTGGTGAGTTTTCTAAATGTGTACCATCAGTGATGACCTTTTTGGGGAAATTTCAACCTTCTTTGAATTGATGTGACTGTGGAGTTGATATATAAGTCCAGGTGTGTTAGCGGGCTTGCCCCTTTCAAAAACACTTTAACTTTTAGTTTTTCAGTGCTTTGTTATTTGGGAATTACATTTTGGTGATTCCAATCATTGGGGATTGGTGTTCGACAACCTCTAGTGGAAGCAGGTACAATGCTTTTGCATTCCTGAAAAGGCCTTAGCTGATTAATGTGACCCCATTTAAGTAAAGATTCACCAGTGATTTTTTTTCTTTGCTTCTATTTGTTAGGCCGCTGATGAAATTTTATTTATCATCAAGAATGCTTCATCCCAACTTGCTAAGAATTTCTTTGTCTTTGCCTTTTCTGTCTTGTAGTTAAAGCAGAGTACACAGTCACCTATTTGATATTTCCTGGGGCTGGCATTTCTGATGTACTATGTCTTACGCCTGCAGATTGTTTTTCCCAAATTACACTGTGCAAAGGCAAAGGTTTCTTTTAACTGCACTCTTAGATGGGTAGTAGCAGCATGTGCCAGACTTGCATCCTCTGTAGTATACAGAGATCAGACGAGAGCACTGTGATTCCCCTTGCCTAAAGGAGTTCCCTGTGTCTAAGGGGAAACTGGCTGGAACTTGCAACCCTGGACATACTTGGTAATATCTGTACACATGTGAGGACAGTACGTTACTTCATTCAGTGTCTCATAAGTTCTTCTGTCCTTCCATGGGTTCCTGTTAGCTCATCATGTGCATGCTATATCCTGAGCCCTTTGTGCCCCAAAGGAGCTACCAGCAGAATCTGTGGGACATGTCACCAGTCCTTACCTTGAGACCATCTTTTTAACAGTAATCTGTGTTTTTGATAATACATGACCTTAAGATCATAGTTGCTTTGCAGATCACTTTTAGCAAGCTGATATGCATTGGGATCCTGAATTAAATGATAAAACTTCCCTACAGTCTGATCTTCCTGCTACATTTTTACTAATTCAAAATCAGGCTTCTCGCTATACAAGTACAAATCATAACTCCTGTTCCTGTCTTTTCTGCTGACAGGTAACTGCATCTGCACTCGCTTGGACTGTAGTAAAATTCCAGGTTTTATGTTTTAAGGTACCTTCCTTCACCAGAGCATCAGCTAGGTAATTTCCAGCTTTGTCTGCCCCATACTCATTCGAGTGACCTTTGGTCTTTTTTCAGTACATGATCTTGCACTAACTAATCTGTAACTAAGACTAATTTGGCATGCATGTCTCTTTTTCTTTAGAGTTCTGCATGCTAATTACCCTCATGCCTAGCAAATGTGTAAGGAAGTTATGTCTAGTCTAATCAATGTCTATACATTTTACAATATCCTGCAACATGAAATGAACTGCTTATTTGTACAGTTATATATACTGTTACTAATTCACCATACTGGTTAGTTTTGAGTCCAAGCTGATATTTGACAGGAGAGGATGGATTATCGTTGTACGCTACTACCCCAAGCCACGTACCTGTTTCCATCCTGCCTAACAGCACAGTCATCAACATATGCTTTGGGAAGTTATTGCATACATTTTCATCAACATTGTAGTATCTGCTTTGCTGCCAATCAAGGTCTATTGCTCAGTCCTGTTGAGGTTGCTGCCTGGAGTCTTTAGACTCTGTGCAGTCATGTATTTGCTTATATGCACAATCCTTGGGCAATTAAGGTCTCTTCTTATTTTGGCATATTGCATTTCTGAAGGTTAGTTTTGGAGTGCTAAAGTTCAAGCCACAATTCTACTGCTTGACACATTACCACCCTTTTGTTTCTAGCCTCCCAGGAGAGCAGTATTTTGTTGTTTTGAGGGCATAGCCCATCTGCTCCAATTTCACTCCACAATTAATTGAAGTTGTTTCTGAATCACTGTCCTTTTGTGAGGGACAATTTATGTATTTATTGACATTTGATTACTGGGAAAGTCTGACTGGGTTGAAGCCTATTTTCGGCAGGGGCCTGGGGAGAAAAGCTCTAAATTATTACAAAACATTTTAAGAAGAATAATTTTAGAATCTTCAAAAATAAAATAAAAATGTGTGGTTTAAATAATTATAACAAATTATACATAATATAAAAAACTTTGATTAAGAATCAATACAAGTTATATGACAATCACTTAATATTTAGAGAAATTTTAGGCAGTTTGTAGAGAAATTAAAGGTAAGCTCATCTAATACAAACAGAAATTTGCATTATGAAGTGAGGCAAAAACAGGCTTATGGTATATTTAGAGAGAAAGTCAGGGAAGAGAATTTGATAGAAGTAAGGAAGGGAAAGTGAGGAAGTATAAGGAATGAAAAGGTTATTTATTCACATTTAAGGATTTAGTTTATCCGATTTTGAGCAAGAAGAGAGCCAGATTTTAGCTAGGAAGTCTTTCAGAGTGGTTTTGAAAGATGGCCCCAACATTCTTCAGCACATAAGGTAGTACCAGCTACCACATGGGTCACCAAGATGTTTCTCAAAAGTGTTACTTTTGATTAGCACATCATCTATGTAAATCAGATTATGTCTACTTTCTGCATCAGGTATGGCCTTGTGCAAGAAGATATTGAAATCTGTAGATGAGTTCAGGTACTCAAAAGGACACCTATTCCAGGTATGATATTTTCTGTGAAATATGAAAGCCAGTTTTGTATTGGCCTTAGCGATGGACCTTCAGGGTCCAGAATTTATTTCAGATATCCATTGCTGTAAAATATTTTGCGCCCTCAACCATGGTCAAGTTTTGGTCCAGATATGTCATGGATCAGTAAGATGGGGTACCTGCTGATTTGACCTCCAATTATCTGTGGATTTGAGAACAAGCCATATGTGAAAGTTGTACTCAGAGTTTACATGAGGGTGTCCAGAATATCCTGCATATGTTCATAAGATGCCAGTGTAATTACACCAGGCTCTTATAGGATCAGTTGATACTCGAGTAATATGACAGTGGAATCCTGTATGTACACCAAACTCTTATAGGCTCCGTTGATACTCGAGTAACTTGACAGTGGAAACCTGGACATACATGGGCTCTTATAGGAACAGTTGATACTCGAGTAACACTACAGTGGAATCCTGCACATACACTGAGCTCTTGTAGGATCAGTTGATACTCGAGGAACACTACATTGGAATCCTGCACATACCCTGAGCTCTTATAGGATCTGTTGATACTTGAGTAACATGACAGTGGAATCCTGAATATACAAGGGCTTTTATAGGAACACCTGATACTTGAGTAACATGACAGTGGAATCCTGCAAGTACACTGAGCTCTTATAGGATCAGTTGATACTTGAGTAACACTACAGTGGAATCCTGTACGTACACTGAACTCTTATATGATCCGTTGATGCTTGAGTAACATAAAGGTCAGTTACTCCACAGTTATAAGCATCATTTGCAATCACATCTGCAGACTAACAAAACAACTCCTGCATTGCTTGTTTCTCTCTTCTGTCTCACTACTACATGCCTGAATAGCCTTCTCAACTTATCTCTGGTAATCTGGGAAAGGCATATTATTACCAAGCATCACCTTGTCCTCTGTCATGTCAGACAAATTTTCGAGGTGAACTATGCACACTTCCCTAAACTGTTCTCTTTCTCTTTCGCTGCACATGATAACATGAGATAATCACCATTAGTTTCATATGAGCACACTTCCTTTTATCCATGGGACATATTTCCTGCAGTACGATTAAACCAGCCACTAGTGACCTTATTTCTCTCTTTGTTTCATTGTTTTACATGATACTTTCTGGCAACTCATCAAAAAAGGAGCAGTTAATTTTCATTATTATTGTACCAAACTCAAAGACAGTTTCTAAAGCAAAGGGTTATGCACCAAGACATACATAAAGACTACTGATTATGTCTAAGTAGGGTGTGGAGAGTAATTTTAACCCCATGTCTTTCAAATATTTGTTAAAAACAAACTATGCGGTTTGGTCAGGCATTTCTTAACTTTTCTTAATATAAGCCCTTGTAGAAAATTCATTGAAATTGGCTGGCATTCCTCTAGTAGTTGTTTCATTCAAAAATTGTCATACCCAGAGCACAGTCTGTCTTGCCTTCAGAGCTTATGGAGTCCTATTCACAAGTAGTGGAACCCCCCCCCCCTGCATATAATCATAAAATACCCTTGACTGGACACACACACACACACACACAAGGATTTAGAGCTATGGACAGGGTGATATTAGGCACCATACTAAGTGTAGAGGATGCAACAATGCATTTTGCCCTACCTTCGGGTTTAAAGCAGAAATTCCTACTCTGTTTAAGTATTCATCATTATTTACAGCACATTTCTGAAAGTCTGGCTTTTTAACAAATTTCAGATCAGGCTTATGTCGTCAGCATTATATAAATCAGTTCACTCATAAGACACTTCTCATAATCCAAGCAAAAAAAAAAATCAAATTTAGGCAACTGCAAACCTTCTGTCTTATTGACTTACTGACATTCACATTTTATGTCCCTCTGACCCCATTCTATACCCAAACGGGTATGACCCTAGCCCTGAGCAGCCTCCTACCATCACCCAGAATGATACCACAGTACAAGCAGAAAATGACTAATTTTAACAATTGGCTAAGTTTCTGGTGTCATTCTAAAGGGATGCAGTATCTGTCTGCCTGGAATGACATGAATGACAGACCTTGATGCTTTGCCAGAGACGGCCTGCATCTGTCACCCCTGGGCTTCCGGATACTAGCCAAAGCTCTTGCCACCTCTACAGTGCCTTTTTTAGGTGGTGTTCCAAAGACCAAATTACCACCATAACAGCTACAAACAAATGTAATCTGAGGGTCATGCTGCTCAATGCAAGAAGTCTAAATCTCAAAATGCACTTGCTCGAAGCTCTCCTTAAAATGGAGAACATTGACATTTGTGCTGTAACAGTGACCTGGTTCAAGGTAGCAGATAGCACCCCTGCACTACTAGGCTGTAACTCATTCCATTCCTTCTGGCCCCAGAACTTGGACCAAAACTCCAAAGGTGGTGGTGTTTCTATATTCGTAAAGGATGTGCACACCTCCAGATTGGTAGCCCAACATGACACATCAGAGATACTTCAGGTGCAGCTAACATTGGGTAAGATAGCGATTCTGTTCTTATCCTGCTATAGGTCCCCAAGCATGACCCAAGACTCACACTCCACGTTCCTAAGCACCCTGGAGAATATTAGGGTCCAACCTAACACTCTCATACTGGGTGACTTCAACTACCCCTCCATTAACTGGGAAAACTACTCATGTATCAATACAGTTGCCCAACGTTTCCTGGAATTCATTAATTCCAATGCCCTGGACCAGCTCATTCTTACCCCACTAGAGGTAGCAACATCCTTGACCTGGTCATTACTAACATGGGTGACCTTTGCTCTGTACCAATAGTCATCTCCTCCCTGGTTAGATCCGACCACAAACTAATCACCTTGGAACTCCACATCCCCCCCCCCGCAAAGGTAACCACCATGAAAAACTTCTCCAAAGCTAACTTCGGGCTCCTAAAAACAGAAGTGGCTAACTTCACGGCACCCATGCAATTGGAGAACAGCTGCATGACCACCGAATCATACACTAATGCCCTGTGTGAACACGTACACAAATGCATGGATCTTGCCATATGCAATAGAACCAAGACATTGTCCTCCAAAAAAAGTAAGCCAATCTGGTGGCCCCCTACCATAAACAAACTCTACAACAGAAGGAGGAAACTGATGAGAAATAAGGTGAAGTCCTAAGACTGGAAAAACTCCCTTATCAGCCTCAACAAAAAGTTGAGATCCCTCATCAAATCCTCTAAAGCTAGCTATGAAAACAGAATTACAGCAGATAGTAAAGACAACCACAAGGCCTTCTATAGTTATGTAAAGAATCTCCATGGCAATACCCAGATTTGCTCGGAGCTGTTGAACAGTGGCACTTCCTATACCGAGCCAGCAGATATTGCCAATATCCTGGCCGACAGATTCAGTGCCAACTTTACCCCTCTCTCCCCCACCAAAGGACCAATCACAATACCAGTAGATTTCCAGGTACCCAGTATTATTGCTGCATAGATTAAAACAGCACTGTCCAAGGCCAAGAATACAGCTTCTATGGGACCTGACAATATCCCTGGCTGTGTTCTACATGAACTACAGAGTGAACTGGCACCTCACCTGTGTGCCCTGTTCAATCACAGCCTCACCTCAGGCTTTGTCCCTACTGAATGGCTGCTACAGTCATGCCTCTCCACAAAGGAGGAGAGATTACAGACCCTGGGAACTATCACCCCATTGGCCTGACAAGTCTGATATGCAAAGCTATGGAACGCATCATCATGGACCTAATAAACAAAGATATATGAAACCTCCAAACTTTGGATCCCACACAGTTTGGTTTTGTGAAGGGTAGATCATGCCTGCACAACCTGGTTGACTTCTTTGAGTCAGTCACCAGAGCTGTGGATGAAGACAAGGTGGTTCATACAGCCTACCTTGATCTGGTCAAGGCCTTTGATACCATTCCCCACTCAGGAATCCTAGAAAAACTCACTAAGTTAGGCATCAACCCCTGTATCACTAGGTGGGTTGCAAACTGGCTCACAGATAGAACCCACGGTGTGAAAGTAGCTGACTCCAAGTCAGACTGTTGACCAGTCATGAGTGGAGTCCTACATGGTTCAGTCCTGGGTCCTCTCCTGTTTGATATCTACTTCTCTGAAGTTCAGGCCAACTTGAAGGGACTCTGGCTGGCAAGGTTTGCACATGATTGCAAGTTGGGAGGCATAATTAACTCTCCAAGTGATGTTGACATCCTACAGAAAGGCATCACTGAGACCAATGACTGGTGTCAGAACCATAGCCTTAAGCTCAATGCCAAAAAATGTGTCATCATCTGCTTTGGAAAAAACCCAGTTCTCATGAATTACCACATTAATGGTAGTCCATTGAACACAGAAGGCATCATAAGAGATCTGGGAACACAGGTTGACAGGTAACTCTCTTTTGACCACCACATTGCCACTGTGGTCAGAAAGTCCTTCTATGTGGCACATCTCATTACTAAGGGTTTTGCATCCAGGAAGAAAGAGGTCATTGTCTCCCTCTACTCTTCCCTCATTAGGCCAATCATCGAGTACAATGCCCCATTTGGCATGTACCTCACTAGACACCTACAACGAC
This sequence comes from Protopterus annectens, assembly GCF_019279795.1. Taxonomy (NCBI): domain Eukaryota; kingdom Metazoa; phylum Chordata; order Ceratodontiformes; family Protopteridae; genus Protopterus; species Protopterus annectens. The sequence continues at coordinate 734,490,682 of NC_056749.1, forward strand.
TGGAGAGGCCGCAGAAATACCTCACAAAGAGGATGTTAGGCCTTAAACCCTTGTCCTATATGGAGAGACTCAAAAAACTCCAACTATTCTCTGTCTCATATTGCCTACTTAGAGGCAATCTCTGCTTGACTTACAAAGCCATGTCTGACCCAGCTCTGTTAGAAATGCTACATCTAAAGAAATCCCAGTCCTTCTGCACTACACGGTCCACAGACCTCAAACTCATTACCACAGTCAACAGAACAAGCTGGAGGGACAGGTTCATAACCCAGAGACTGCCCATGCTATGGAATAAACTTCCCATGCATGTCAAGCAGAGTGCCTCACTGGCCCTCTTCAAGAGAAATCTTGATGAGTGGACTGGAAATAGAAAATTTACCCCGGGGATCACTCCAGTAGCTCTACTTGACAGAGACACTGGTAACTAAGGTCGGGTGGCACAATGCCAGGGTAATCCTATGGGCTAGGCTTGTAAAGGCTCCAGGGCCATTAGCCTAGTACACACCTATGAACCTATGAATGATTCATGACTTAGTGACCTTTCCTTTGTATTTTCCACATGAGCGGTAGGCTTTTTATCATATGGCACTACTGTGTCAGCATTTGGATAACTTCCTAAGATAACATGGTTTACTTATTTAGTAAAGAATGTCATACATCTGGCATTTGTCTCAGATTTGTCTATGTACTGCTTTGCTATGCACATCACATGTATCCACTATCTCTATGGGATCAAATCCCCAGAGTTTCCAAGTACTGACACATGTGGCACATCAGATCTTACAAAAATCACTTTAATCATAGCGTCATATTTTTTTCCAAATAGCACAATTCCACCTTTTTTAACCTTTAAACTTTTTTCAAAGGGAATGGCTTCATTCACTTGTGACCACCACAAGACTAAATGCAAATTTTACTGCTAAACCCTTTTTAGCAGATCAGTACCAATTAAGAAATAATCTCCTGGCTTACTGCTGACATACACTGGGCGTCTCACTTACAGTTTTCTAAACTTTAGCTTTAGCCATACTTTCCCTAAGGTTGTTTGTTCCCTCCTGTGTAACCTATAACCTACAGGCATCATGTAGGATTTTCAGTCTCTTTGATTTGTTTAATACTCTTCTCAGCTCATTAGAGAAGCCTCGCGGCATTAGAGTTACTCCAACTGCTGAGTTTATCCTCATGATTTAAGCTGTTTTCCACATTTATGTCAAACTATAACCTATTTTCACTTTTCTTAGGGATTAAGCCCTGAGTAAAATTTGTTTTGCCTATTCTTTGTAATAATGCTGTATCATTAATATGGGCAATAGAATCCTAGGAGTTGTCAGCATAAGAGACTGTGTTTTATGTAACTTCTACCATGCATAGTTTCTTAAAATCAGTTGCCATATCAAAATCATTTACATTGGCAGCCTGAGGAGACTGAAGAAACTAGTCACTTGTTATTGGAAGCACTGTTGTCAGTGGGATAGAACTGCTGGTTGCCCCAGTCCCAGAAGAACAGAAATCAGGAGGCAGTGAGGATTTTTGGTTCCAGAAATGTTGGAGTAGGGGATTCAATTCTACAAACTGTTTCCTTACCTGTCTGACCTGTTGTGACCTTTTAACTTCTTCTACCATTCCTTTCTTGCCAGGGGAAATAGGTCTGCCTCTGGGATGGCTCCCTATTATAGTTTTGGTACCCTCTCTAATGGTCACTGTCTGGCCATGTCTCTGTCTCTATTAGTATTTTTTGTCATTTTCTTTGACAGGACCCTGTCTTCTGTATGACTATCTCTGGCTAGAATATGACTTGGGGAGAGAATAGCACTGCAGAGATCTGGCCTGCAGAGATAACTCCACTGGAGGCTGTGGCATGGTAGACATTTGTCAAACTGCTGACAAATTGGCACTAACTTTGTGCTTTAACAGCAGTGTTAGACTGTACATGCTATTTATTTTTACCTGGTCTGCTGCTTTTAGATGAGGCAGTTTAGTTTCCTCCATGCCAAGCATATCAGAAGCCTTGACTATGACTACCTGGGCTTGGGTGCCAAGTGTTCTTTCCTTTGTTTGGTAACAGGGCTTCATCCCCTTAGTGGATTCCAAGATATTTACTACCTTGTCTTAAATCCACTGCACAGTTTCATTTTGTTTTTAGTTTTAGGAATAAATGTGTCCTAATCTAAAAAGATTAACTCTGGAAATACACATCCTGAAGCTCCTAACACACTTTATCTGTAAAATCATAAGCTGCAAAACAATCAACCTTCAAATGGTCATAGAATTCTTCTGGGTTTGGTGCCTACCACATTTCATTGGATATACTGCCCATCCAGAATCTCTCTTATAGTGATACCGTCAAAGTTCCTTTTTTAAAATTAGACAAGCTATGTGTATCATTTTTACTTTTCTCACATACTCTAGCCCAATCTCTCTTCTCATCAGCTCTGGAATTCCTGATTATGAAACTTTTCTTTTCTTTACTAGTTGTGGATAAAACTGCAAAGCACTCTTTAAGGTTTCTAATCTGATGGTCAGCATCCACTCTTTAATAGGGTCAGAGCTTCATAGGTAAATACTAGTCTAACTGCCTTTGTGGACCATTTTAAGCCTAGTCAATTTTCCTTTTAAACGTGAGACTCAAACCCTGTATCTTGTGTCTGTGTGGTAAACACCTTAACCAATATACCAACCCCCAACTCCAAAAGATACTTCCTCAGACCAAGTGCTATGCAACGTGATTCATAGTAGGTAATCAGTCTGCAGACTATATACATACCTAGCCAATAAACAAACAGTGACCAAATGTGAGACTCAAACTCTGCACCTTGTGTCTGTGAAGTGAAATCTCTAACCATTTTACAAACCCCAACTAATAGCTCTCAACCAATCATAGACAGATCTCAACAGAATCAGGAGTAGATACAGAAATAATGAGGGATACATTTAAAATATCAGTTGTATTAACCTGAGGCATTAACAGAATAAGAGAACAGGAATCAGTATACATTATCTGAAGTAAAAGAAGTTTATAAGTCTAATTATTATTATCATTAAGGATAATTCAACATCTTTTCTCCAAAAGTTACCAATTCTATGAGGGATTAAGAGGGACTGGGCTAAAATTTGAGTGAAAACGAGGGACAATTGACAGGTGTGCCCCAACCTTTTGAGCTTAACTTACTACCATGTAGTTATAAGCCATGCATAGCAATTTTAGGGATTACAAAAAGCCCTTTTTTCCGCTTGTCCATCTTTTTACTATGGGTAGACTTGAGAACATCACTATCAGAATCAGTGTCATTCTAGCATTTAGCTTTTTACTATGGGTAGACTTGAGAACATCACTATCAGAATCAGTGTCATTCTAGCATTTAGCTCTCTCCCCAGCCAAATATTTTCTGGGTAGTTGCTTAGTAGGAGTATAAGACTTTCTAGCTGGGTGTTTGTAATTCTGTATTTCCAATGATTCACAGCAGCTCATATGGCTGGAGTTTCTTTCTATTCTAGCTGATATCTCTGACTAGATCATTTCCATTTGCTGTGTTATATGCCTTAGATCTCTTTGTCCCTCTCCTTCAAATTCAGACTGCCAGTTCTGTAAGTGGTCCGTTTTACTCTGTGCACCTTTCAAAGCAGCATTCCTTTCACACACTGCAAATTGGTTAAACAAGATGATGTGCTACAGTCACACCTCTCAACCTCTTAGCTCAAGAAATCTGGAGAAAGCCTGACATAAGGGGGGACAAAGGCCCAAACATGGGGATATATTTTAAATATTGCTTATATAAACTTAGAAAGTTGATAGAATAACAGGATTTGTGTTAGCATGCATTTTCTGGAGGATATTAAATCCGAAACTAAAATGCATTTCATTATTTAGTGACTTTAATCATTAGATCATCCCAGTGATTTGTCAAAAAAAAACACATTTTTTATGAGGAACAGACTGAAAATGTGAGGCAATAATCTGGACATTCTGCAGAAATCTGTACAGTTCAGAGGTATAGCTAGAGTTTTTCCCCATACAAATTATGTTAGACAAAGTCCATTACCATATCCTATAAGCTATAGATCACCCTCTATGTCCCAGGAACATATAGCTCATACTTAACCCTACTAGAGACACTCACCATTCAACCACATAGCATACTCATGGGAGATTTTAATTACCCCTCTATAGACTGGGAATTCCTACATGACCCCAGATTTACAGACATAGGTTTGCTTAGACTTTGTGAAGACAAACACCCTAGATCGGATAGTCCATATTTCCATTATAGGTACAAACATATTGGACCTGGTACTCACAAATATGGGAAACACCATACCTTACCCTATGTCATGTCCTCTCTGGAAAGGTTGGAAGACAAAAGTGATCTCCTTTGAAATAAAAATCAATTCTGCATCCCCAGTAAACCATATAACAGTTAAGAACTATTTCCAATGAAAACTATGTTTTATTAAGCAATAGCCTTTCAAAATTATAAGCCTCTCCAAAACCAGATAAAAAACATCTCAAACCTAAATTAAACAGGATGTACAACAAAAGAAAAAAGTCATAGTTAAAATTAGGAATATTAATACCCAAAAAGATAAACACTCTCTCACCAAACTAAATAGACAACTAAGAGGGCTAAGTAAGTCCAAGAAAGCTAATTTTCAGGTAAATATAGGTTCCCAGGCCAAGGACCACCATAAGACCTTCTTTAATTATACCATAAACCTCAAAGGCAGCACACAACAATGTACAGAACTGGTTGTAAATGATGCCACATTCATAGAGCCAAGCGATATAGCAAATCTACTGGATGACAAATTCATCTCCAGCTTTACTCACCCCCAGCCACTACCCTGGAAATGCCATCCACTATAACCCCTACAACTATCAATAGGGAGCAGGTCCTAGCTCTGCTAGCTAAGTGCTAGCTAAGGCCAAGAACACGGCTTTGATGGGCCTGGGTAATGTCACACGATGTCCTATCAGGACCACTGGAGTCACTATTCAACTAGTGCTTCCAGCCTTTTTGTCATGCAAATCAAGGACTGCAAAGATTATCCCTCTGTACAAGGGCAGACCCATTAGACTGACTAGTATCATATGCAAAGCTATGGGAAAAATTATCATGCAAATGAGTAACAGTGACATGGGAAACTTTTAGACACTGGACCCCAACAACTTTGGTTTCATTAGAGGCAGGTCATGCCTACTAAACCTGGTGGACTTCTTTAAGAAGATCACCAAGGCAATGGACGAGGGCAAAATTAGCCATCTGATACAGTACTTCACTTGGGCATTGTATGCAAACTAATGGTATTAGGAATGAACCCTATGCAACATGCTGTACAGCCAGGTAGTTCACAGAGAGGACCCAGGAAGTTGGGATCTGAGAGACCACCTCCACAAAGAGAATGGACACTAGCTGAGTTACTCAGGGCTCTGTACAGGGTCCACTTCTCTTTGGAATCTACTTCTTGAAAGACAAGGCCAATGTCAAGGGCCTCTGGCTGACCACATTTGCAGATGATTGTAAAGTGGAAGCAGTCATAGAATCCCTCCACCCCCCCCCCAAACAAATACTAATATCTTACAGGAAGGTCCAATACAAACAAATGACTGGTGCCAAAGCCATGGCTTTAAACTGGATACTAAGAAATGTATAGTAGTACCTTCTGAGAATTCAGCCACTCTGTGAAACAACCTCATTGATAAAACACTCCTAAGAGAAGATCCAGTAGCTGGGGATTTTGGGGTGCATGGAGATAGTAACATTGGCCTTTCACCAACATGTGTTTAAGGTAGTTAGAAAGTCATTCTGTATTGCTCAAGTTATAAATCAGAGCATGGGATCTAGGTCCAGGGAGGTCAATTTGCTAATGTATTTGGCCCTCATCATACCCATCACTGAGTATAATATATACATTTATTATGTACCTGACCAGGCAAATGCAACAACTGCAATGTCTATAGAGGTTCTTCACAAAAAATACAGGGAGTAAACACAATGCCTTGCACAGATTGCCTGAAAGCCCTGTATCTATACTCTGTTTCTTGCAGACTGTTGGGAGGTCATCTATGCCTGGCATACAAGACATCTTTGGATCCTGCTCTGATGGACCATTTGTATATCCACAGAATAAGAAGCATCAGAGCTATGAGATCTAAGGACCAGAACTTTGGTCACAACAGAAATAGGACATGTTGGAGGGACAGTTATGTGTCTCAGAGAATCCCCATTCTCTGAAATGGGCTTTCCATCTGTGACACCCCTGCACTGGCCCAGTAATCAAGGAGCCTCACTCTTCACCACTAACACCAGTGAGGGATGTGCACATTGGGAGGATGAAAAGTATACACACAGTAAAGTACAATTTACCTTAAGAGCACACAGAGATCACAGTCAGTCTGGGGCTGGTTTCTCCCTCTCTCTCCAGATTCCCAATAGGACTCCCCATTGGCATAGCTATAGGGTTAAGATCTCAGCTGAGTGGTCAAGTCAAAACCTCCAGCACCCTCTCTGTCCAACCAGTGCTTCGTGTCAATGCCCAAATAGCTCACACACACACACACACACACACACACACACACACACACACACTCTTTGAGATTTGATTTATGTACAAACACTGGGACGGCTGGCACATATTCACTTGCTATGCTCCTTTCTGCCCAGACTATAAGGTAGTAGCAGCTGCCACCAACCACTCTTTATCAGCTACTATAAGGCCCTTCCCAAAGGGTGACCAGTTCTACAGTGTAATGTCACTATTATCAAATGCTAAGTGTGACCAAAACTTTTAAGGCTATTTAGGAGTGGCCTATACAGTATCACCAAATACATATGCAAGTACTCTAAGAGCTTAAATGTCTCTAAACAAACCAGGCACATTTAAAAGGTTTAAATATATGTAATAATAAATAATAAAAGCACAAGACAATACTAAATAACTCAACACAGTGACAACAGAGTTCAGAATCACAGGAAATATTTTAAAACCACATTGCAGGACAGTATCACATAAATACAGAAAACATCTAAACTAATCTTACTAAATTCCTATCTATCTCTAAGAGAAATCACTGTAATCTAAGTCTTACTTACAGAAAAACACACAGGCAGAAGTGCTGGGTGAATGTTTCTAGGTCCAAAGACAAATACAAAATGCACTGACTCACTCTGAGATCATTCTTAAATTACTACCAAACATTTCTGATGGATTATCTCAGATTACATCATTCTTGTCACCTCTGCCTTTAGTTTCCAGGCTAATATGAACGCAAAATATAATACCTCTGTGTTAAAAAATACTTATCAAGAGGTTCTCTGGTTCAATCCTTGGCTGGGGTGCCTTCTGTGCAGAGTCTGCATGTCCTCCCTGTGGTCGCTTGGGTTTCCTCCAGGTGCTCTGGTTTCCTCCCACATCCCAAAGACATGCTGTAGGTGGATTGGGTACTCTAAATTGGCCCTAGGCATAAGCGCATGCGTGTGTGCCTTCCGTGTAAGGTTGGGCGCCGGGGTGGCAACTCAACACCGTAAAACTCCACTGCCAATCATGAGCAGACAGGTGATCTGCTGTGGTGACCCCTAACTGGGAAAGGCCGAAAGAAGAGGAAGTTAAAAAATACTTATCTCTCTGAAGTTTTGCCTAGAACTGGAAATCGTAAAACTGTTAAACGCTTTTACCTTGGAAACCTGTAATTATTTCTGTTTCCAGACAATAGAAATAATTTCTAGCTACAGACATTATGTCTTCAAGCTGAGATAACCACCATCATAAACAATTCAACTTATTTTCTCAGAGTTTTCCTCTTTTCCAGTAGGGTGCACTGTAGTTACATTTTTGAAGCTCAGCACATAACATACAGTTTTCTTACATTTGTAAGACAAGCATACAAACCATATTACTATTCACAAATAACACTGTATCATTTACAAAATTCCAGCTAGCTGGGCTGGCAGCCTTCACACCATCCATAGGAAACAGAGGCCTTCTCTAACCATATTCATGTGTAACCTGGACTAGTGGATGGCAAACCAAAAATTCACCCAAAGTCTGGAACCTATGTTTCTGATGGACAAAGGAAACCATTAAATCATATCCTAGCTAAGTTACACATTTTAAAATAACCTCTAAGGCATAATAACTTGTGGGATACATTTGGGTTCCATGGCTAAGCTTATAAAGGCCCCAGTGGTCACTAGTCTATGAACCTATGGAGAGAAAAGGGGGTATTCACTTTGCAGACATTAAGCTTTCTTCCACATCCTGTGCTTTTATTACCCTTTTTGACCTCTTGACACTTTAATGTCTCAGATCAAGACAGTGTCCAGTTTATGTGTGTTTTGAAGACCATTCCTTGGAATGAAACCTCTTTTTCTGCATACCTTTCAGTGAAGTGAAACACATAATAATGCAGATGAGAAGCCCCTGTTCTCTTCTTAGAAAACAAGTCTTAAATTGCATGGTTTTGTGCATTCTGCTTTTCAATGGTTTATTATAAGTTATATATCAGAAGAATAACAATAACACAGGACAATACACAAAGTAAAATTAATAAATGTAATCAATACATAGTAACAATGGCATTATGCAAGCAATACACAATAGTACTCCTAATAGCATTAACAATAATAGTAATAATAGTATTAAAAAAGTACTGTTTTCTTTTTTTAATCAAAGGCTTTATTCTCTACTATACCACATAGTTTAACGCTGGTCATGCACCAGTGAACCCTATCAATTATAATAGCCCTGTAACTGATTTATTTCTACTATCATTAAACTGTTTCATAGTATATTACAGACTATGAAAACATTGTCTTTGAGCCTTACAGTTACCAAACACTGAACCAGTCTTTGATAATCCCATTTCCAATGGAGATACGATCACAGTACAAACAAACTAAATCAAACATTTTCTTGGTAAATGAAATACAATTTCTGTAATAGCAGGAAGTTGTATGTTATTGTTATTTTAGTTGATGCATAGCACAGTGTTCATGTTTCTGAACTGCCATTCATCTTGAGTGATGTCAGGCACATGGCTGATGTGCACATTGTAGTAGTAACTTGCTGCTTATGTAAGCAGTGGATTCTCCCCTCCTGTCACTCACACACACACACACACACACACACACACACACACACACACACACACACACACACACACACTCACTCACTCACTCACTCACTCACTCACTCACTCACTCACTCACTCACCCACACACACACACACACACACACACACACACACGCACACCACAGTCCCTATACTTGTCCCTATCTTGCTGTGTTACCACCACCCCAATAATGCTTTAGTGCCATTACAGAACATATGTATTAGGCGCTGGTGTCTAGTGTATCCACCACCCATGATCCCCACTATACTGCCAGTGCCATTATGGCACTTAAGAGTCATTCCTGGTGGTGTAATGTTTCCTCCAACTTCTAGCACCCTTACAAAGTGTGTGACATTATGGCATTTATCCCTGGTATCCAGTGGTTTTGCCCACCACAGATTCCCATACTACTACTACTGACACCATTGCGGCACTTTAGACCATGTCTGATGGTTCACACCATTCCCATTATGCTTGTCTGTGCCTTAGGACACTTTGTGGACTAATCCCTGGTATCACTTGTATCTGTCTACCCCAGATCCTCATTGTACCATAGGTGCTGGTATGGCACTTTGGACATTTATGCAGTGTGTCCTGTGGTTTCCCCGCACCCTGATTACCCTTATGATTTATGTGCCATTGTGGAACTTTACTTTATCGCTGGTGGCCTATTGATTTCCCCCAACCCCTACTGCTGGTACGGCACTTTAGAGATGATTCACTGGTATCTATTATATCCACCCACCTCCATCCACATTTTGATACTGTTGCACAGTTATGGCACAATTAAATCCTGGTGTTTGGTGGTTTTAATGGTTCCCCCCACCATTTGTGTTCAGTGGTTGAACGTGGCCTTTTAACTGTGTTCAGTACTGTAATGTGGTTGGTATGGCCATGCTGAGTGCTTTCTTGAGTCTCTTGGTTGTGTAAATCCTATCCAGCAGATGGTTCCAGGGAGAGAGAGTACATGGCTAATTAACATATGCCCCCCCCCCCCCAGAATGCCTCATTAACATTCAGACAGCCTTAGGGCCAGCCCTTCATGCTGCTATATGTCTTTGTGTTGGAGGACTGTCCAGCACCATGTATGGGTGCTAGCCGGATACCAAAAAGGTACTGTGATGTTTACATGGCTTTGTACACACAGCACAGTACCTTTCTGAACCTGGATCTGAATATATAAACACTACATTAAAGTTCTTTAAAAAATGTATAGAAATTACTAACATTCAAAATTGATTTCCTCTGTATTTTCAATTTTCTTTAAACTGGGGTTTATTAAAAGTAAGAACCCCCCCCCCCCTGAAATGTTGGAATGGAGGCAAAATTGTTTATCTTATTGGTTTAGTTGTTTAGAAAGGAACCAGTTCTCTTAACAGATAATATTACACTATAAGTATGTAAAACACTGTCAAGACTGTTTCCTGTCTCAATGGATTAGGCAGCTTATACTTTGAAAGACAGAAACATAACTGAAACAGAGGAAGACCTACATAGTATTGTTATAAAGTATATATTACTGAATGAAGCAAGAGCTATTTCAGTATTGTCTAAATTATATAATATTAGGTTACCGTGTAGATCATTTAAACTTAAAAACTCTTATTGACACTATTTAAATCAAACTGACTACCCAGATTTTACTGACATAGATGAGACCATAATCAGTTCATCTAAAAATGTTTTTATTTTGGAAATGGTTTACATGGAAATATATTCAGAGAACATTTCCTACTTCCCACAGAATAGGGAAATATATAATACAGATAATAACTATTATTGTTGAAGATATAATTTTGAGATTAGATATGACTGAGAGGACATTTTTATGTCTGGAATCTGTTGACAGAATTTTGGACACATTTTCAGTTTGCTCAAACATTGTAGTTAGATACATTTCAGTTAATGAAACATTTAGCTCTATTCAGTGCTTATAATACTATGTGTTATCTTCATATTAGATCATAATTATATTGTAAGAAGTCTTAAATAAGATAACTGACTAGGCCTCAGGAAATGAATTTAACCATACTTTCCACAAAGTTAACAAACTGACTTATGGATAAGTGAAGATGTACATGAGTTACGCTAGAAAATCTTTCAGACTTAAGCCACGGAGTATTAGGACCATTATACTGGAACACAATCTTCTCCTTGACCAAGTAAACAATAGGTGATCTACAGAGAGGGGACTTGGTAGGCCTAATAATAAGATCCAAAGAAATGGCCCATGTGCACAAACAAGAATCCAAGCCAAATGAACCAGTGTGCAATGGATTACTCCATAAAGAAAGTCCAAGAAACGTTCTTGACCAAAAAAATATTTTATTCAGTCACTACACAAAACAATAATATAAAATAACTGAGCACTTTTTTTCAATCAGAACCTAAGTTCAGCTCACAATACACACTAACACTCTCATGTTCAAAAAATGGAGTCCTTAAAGATGCCTTACAATACTTCCAAGAATATCTACAAAAGACTTCTTATGATACATAACAAAATCTTAAAACTTTTTTAAATAATCAAAAACATTTAAAATCATTAATTATTCTAAGTTAATAAATGGACAAATTGAAGAAACTGATAAGAGAAATACAGTATCAGAAATACCACAAATCATAAATACATACTGTAAACACATCAGTCAAGACTGTCCTGTACATAACCAAATTGAAAAATTAACTTTTTATATAAATAATTTATATTCAAAATTCACTGATCCAGGAAATTATAGACCCATCAGCCTAACTAGCCTGATCCGCAAGGCCATGGAATGGATTATCATGGATCTCATTAACAAGGACACTTGCAGCCTCCAAACACTCAATCCCACACAGTTTGGTTTCATCAAGGGGAGGTCATGCCTGTTAAATTTGGTCAACTTCTTTGAGACAGTCACCAAAGCCTTGGATGAGGGGAAGATGGTGCACACCACCTACCTTGACCTGGCCAAAGCCTTTGATACTATTCCCCACTTGGGTGTAATAGATAAACTCTCTCAATTAGGTATCAATCCATATATTATCAGATGGGTAGCAAACTGGCTCAGTGACAGAACCCACATAGTCAAAATAGGGAAAGCCACCTCAAGCCATAGACCCATAATGAGCGGTATACCACAGGGATTGGTTATGGGGCCTCTGATGTTTGGGATATACTTTTCTGAGGTACGGGCCAAAACCAGTGGGCTACTGCTGACCAAGTTTGCAGATGACTGCAAGCTGGGCACTGTTATCAATTCCCCCCTACAGATGTGGACATCTTCCAACAGGGTCTCATCCAAATAAATAACTGGTGCCAGAAACATGGCCTCAAACTGAATGCCAAAATATGCATCATCATCCCCTTCGGGAGAGTGACATCCCTACAAATGATCACATTAATAACAAGGTCCTAAGCACACAATCAGTTGTGAGGGACTTGGGCACCCAGGTTGATAGCAAACTGATTATGACCACCATATTGCCTCCATTGTATGGAAAGCTTTCTACGTGGCCCACCTCATTAGTAAGGGTATCATAACATCCCTGCATTCTTGCCTTATAAGACCCTTTATTGAGTACAATGCCCCTTTCGGCATGTACCTCACAAAGCACATGCAGCAGCTGGAAAGACCACAGAGGTTCCACACCAGGAGAATCCAGGGCCTCAAACATCTACCCTACACGGATAGGGTAAAAGCCCTATCCCTCTACTCAGTCTCATACAAATAGCAGTCTCAGACCCTACCTTGATGGGACTGCTGCATATCCACAAGTCAAGGTCCACTCAAGTAACCCACACACACAACCTCAACCTGGCCTGTGACATCAACAGGATTTGTTGGTGGGACAGATTTGTGTCCCAGAGATTCCCCCTTCTAAGGAATAGACTCCCTCTCCACGTCAAGCAGAGTACTTCAATAATCCTTTTTAAGTGTAACCTGGATAACTGGATGAGGAACAGAAAATACACCCCCTGGGATTTCACCTGTGTGCCTGCTGGAAAGGGGCATCGGGTGCTGACTTGTCAGAACATGGCCTACTAAATTCTTGGCTAGGCTTGTAAGGGCCTCCGGGACAATAGCCTAGTAAAAATGTAAAACTGCTTGTTATAGGGTTCAGATCAAACTGCATCATCTTTAAGATGCCAACTAGGGGCGATAAAAATGTGTTTATTTAAACTTGGTTCCAAACTGGCCATATTAACTTCCTGTACTCAAGTTTGTTTCTCCACCCCCTTATATATTGCAGAAAACTGAAGAGCTAAAGGGTTTGTCTAACAGTTACCTATAACTGTTAATATCATCTTTGCCTATAAAGCCTTAAGTGATGAATATTTATTTTTTTTCTTTTGGGTTAACTATTTTAAAATGATAGGAGCTACAGATATTTCCAACATAAAATATTTTCTTTTAATACAACTTTTAACTGGTACAGTGAGAAAAGTGGTAAACAGCTCCAATAATCTTCAGGTTGTGACAAAACCACCCTCCACAGCTTCTTAGTTAAGAATTTGCTTGACCATCATTGTACAGGAATAAAAATGAACATCAGTCTGTACAATGCCATTTCACTGAGAGGTGTGATATAACTTTAATCTTTCCTTTTCTGACAGACTAAAGAACCTGCATCTGCAACCATTATTGATTTTACTTGTAGATTAATTTGAGGACAGCTGTGTTTAACCAAGAAAGTGTATTTTAGTCCACTTGTATTAGCATTGTCAAATTTAGAAAAATATTCTTGTTAGAGACCTGAAGTAGTTAATTTAAAACTATTACTAGCAAGACAATAACATAATGCAAGACAGACATCTTTGTGATATGGTTGGTTTCAAGGTTGTAGAAAAATCCTCATGCCATCTGTCATTTTTCTGTGCTGATCCATCACTTTACGCTCTCCATTTGCCTATGGTGTCTACTTAAAAGTTTAACTTTAATACTATAGAAACCCTATCGTTTGTTGGCATTTGGCTTTGCATACTGTATGCTTTAACTGTGAACTAGAGTTAAAAAGTCATCTAGAACACTTGGGATGCATTGTAAGCACTAAATATAAATGTTGTCAGACTTAATCCCCTGGACACTGCATGTCTTGCACAGCGTGCAGGATTAGTACAAGAGCTCTAGCAGGCAATATGTCTGCCGTGCGATCCGGGAATAGCCTGCAGAGGCTTTCACGAGTGCTCCTGCACTAGTCCTGCATGGACTAAGCCCCCGTATACAAATCACCCCATTTGCAGGAGAAATCCATGCAAATTAGGTGAATTTGCGATCCAGGAAGCTTGACTAGTGTAAGCTGCAGAAATGTGCTTGGTTAGTAAGCGAGTACATTTCTGCAAAATCCAAAACGGAGCTGTGACAGCTCCAAATAAAGGCTGCATATCAGTCAGGAAGCATGTCAATGGCCAAATATAAGGCCAGTGGTATTGCAAACAGCTTAAAAATAAAAAAAAAATCAACTTTTATTTTTTTTTTTAGCCGATCTCGGCTGTTTATGCGTAGGGCAGAGACGAGCTAACGGGATTGAGGGGAAATAATAAAATAAACTTAAAATAAGCATTCTAACTAAAATCAGTATTCTGCCATGAAAGTCAATGGCAGGCAAAAGACAACATGGCCAGTGGGTAGTGGTTGCTAAGGGGGGAGGCTCAGTGTGAGACATGTAACTATGCATTAGCAGGCAATCCTATGCAAATGAGGGGAATGATAGTGAATCCCAGTTTTCCCCAGCATGCTAGATAGCTCCCAACAGTGTAAGAGTAGGAATAGCTTGGTTCAAGCCTAGGAGTTAGCTGACATCATGGGGGTGTGTGTCAGGAATACTGTAAGCAGACTGGAGCTCTGTGGCTCAGGTTTGCTCCTAGCTAAGCACAGCTAAGCAAGGGGGTGTGTCTGAGTCTGCCTAGCACTCTTTACATTGCCTAAGCAGGTGTGCACACTGCGCACCGTATTTTAAAGGTTTAAAAAAAAAAGTTAAACCAGGAAATAGCAGCTCTGTGCACATCTGAGCACTGTGTTTGTGCGGCGCACCCCTGGGCTTAAACAGGAAGTCAATGGGAAGGGAAAACAGTAGTAGGAAGTTAATCAAGGAGAAGTAGCATAGGTGGCAGGTGAAATGTATCAGAATCAGACAATTACACAGGTAGCAGACCAGCCCAGCCCAGAACACTACTATAAACTATGCAAACACCTTCCCCTCTGGTTTTTCCCATACTCTACACCACCGGTGTAAACAAGTGGGGAACTTTTAACAATCAAAACAGCAAAATGATAGGGGCTGCATTAGCTATCATACAACAACTTGTGGAAGAGGCTGAGGGTGGTGAGGATGTGAATGCTGTCGACCAACGAACAGTGAGGAGACAGAGAAGAGTGTACAGACCCAGGGTAACCTACCAGGGGCCACATGAGCTGGAGCTAGTGGAGTGCTATAGGGTGGACAGGGACCTCCTACAGCAAATTGTTGAGCTGTGCCAGCCACGCCTAACACACAGAACTAACAGAGGGGAACCCATCCCAGTGGATACCAAGGTATGTGTAGACCTAAGAATACTAGCTACAGGTACCTCTCAAAGACCAGCTGGGGATATGATGGGGATCTCACAGGCATCAGCATCCAGGGTACTCCACCAATTCCTGGATGCCATGTCAGCACATGTCGGTGAGCATGTATATTTCCCCAACACCCATGAGGCGTTGGCCAGCAATATGCTACTGTTTCACCAAATAGCAGACTACCCTGAGCTAGTGGGTGCTATAGACTGCACGCACATATGCATCAAAGCACCACCAAGTGAGCGGGGTAGGGTCTACATCAACCGCAAGGGTTTCCCCTCCATCAACTGCCAGGTCGTGTGCGATGCCCAGGGCATAATAATGAATGTGTGTGCTGGCTGCCCTGGAAGCCATAACGATTCCCACATCTGGCATCTGATGCAGCTGTACCAGAGATTTGCCAGTGGGAACATCCTAGTGGGGGATGCTGAATATGCACTGGAGCCATGGCTGATGACACCTATCAGAAATGCACACATACCCGAACAAGAACTCCATAATCAGGCACACGCACAGACCAGAATTATAGTAGAGCATGTGTTTGGGATGCTCAAGTCATGGTTCCGGTGCCTGGACACATCTGGTGGAGCCTTGCAGTACTCACCAGCTACATGTACCCAAATTGCCATTGTATGTGCCATGCTACACAATATGATCCTGCGGAAACAGCTGCAGCAGGAAAAGCACAGGGCAGGGCCACATAGACCCCCCACCATTGCCAAGTCCTGCACAGGCACAGAGTGACTCAGAGGAGGAACAACCTGAGGCTGCCCCAGTAGGCAGAAGGAGGCATGCCCAGTATGCCCTGGCCTTGGCAAAGAGGCGACGCACAGCACACACACTGACACAGGAGGGACCCAGGGAACAACACCTCTCTCTGACTCTCACATACAGTGAAAGGGATGCCAAACATGACACTACCTCTGCTCAACCATGTGTAGGGAGTGTACTATGTGCATCTGACATAGGCAGCCCTGCAGCACCACCCTCAATACTGAGACACCCTCAAGGTAAGCGACTCACACATGCCAGTCAGGGGGGGGGTTCACATACCCAACAACAGTCATAGCCAGCAGGACAGGTGTAGACAAACACAAAGAAAGGCTGTGCTATGGCCTCTGAATGATGCCTATGGGTAAACTCCCCCAGGCCTACACACATAGCAGGTCAGGCAGTGGGACATTAGTTCTGAAGGGTAGGAAGTCAGAAACTAATATTTAGGTAAATCAAAGCTAAGATCTGTAGTAGTGGTATGCCTCTAGTCATCATGATAAGTTAGAATACAGAATGAAATGGAGTACCCGACATACCAGTACAGTCATAGCAAATGTGTACAAGTTTCAGGTGTGCCCCCCCCATCCTATGTAGTAATGTAATAACAGTCAGGTGTGCTTCCCCAATCCTGTGTAGAAATGTAGAAATAGTCAGGTGTGTCCCCCCCATCCTACATCGAAATGTAGTAACAGTCAGGTGTGCCCCCCAATCCTGTGTAGAAATAGTCAGGTGTGCCCCCCCCCATCCTATGTAGAAATGTAGTAACAGTCAGGTGTGCCCCCCACAACCCTATGTAGAAATGTAATAACATGTATGTGTAGGTCTAATACCAGTGAAGCACAGATGCACAGTAGCAGGATAAGTTGTAGCATCTGCATAACATGGAGGTGTGTGTGTGTTAGGTTGGTGTGTGTCCCATATCGTGTGAGAGTGGTCAGTATGTATGCATGTTGAGGTAAGCCTGGTGGCCATTGCCCACTACCGTTGATGACAGGGACAAGTCCTCACAACTGCAGTGCCATACACAATACCCATCAGTATAACACAAGGTAGCAGTAAGCCATTGCAAATGTATGGTGGTAATATGTGTCACCATCTGAAAGACTGACATGGCATGGCTGTTGGTCAACATATACAAGCAGTACACAGTGGAAACTACCCCAGACATACAGTATATATTGTGCCACTGTGAAATGGACACACCCTTGGAAAAGTACATACAGGTATGCATCACATTACCTGGTCCTGTAGTGGGGGATACTGGCGTTGTCTGCCCAAACACTAGCAGATCACAAAGGAGGTGGGACTGATGTATTGGGAACCAGCTGATGTAGCTGTACATGCAAGCATAACTGGAATGCCCGATGCATATCTGTGTGTCAGATGCAAGTAGTGTCCATAGCAAACATACACCCAGCTAATGCAAACACCATCCATAGGCACCTCTCTGGTCATATCCCTGCTGTGGGGAATGGGTACAGTAAGACCCCACCTGTATATGGCAATAGTGGAAGACTGCAGCATGCAGTGCAGGTGTCCCATGCAGATGTGTCCCTAGCTGAAGGTAGCACCCTGCCAGCATCCACACCACCTGAGAGGTGTTAGGAGGTACTGGCATGAACACCTATCACACCTACCCTGTCACCCCAGAGGAATATACTGTATGGTGGTCTGGGACTGTAGGACTGACAGAATGCAATGACCTGCCACATCTGGCATGCAGCAACACCTAATGTCCCACAGGTGTCTGCCAAAGGACTGTGTCTCACACATACTGCCAATGCATGTTATGTCACAGACACCCCAATAACAATGTAACACACCCACATATCCCATATGCAAGGCCAAGTGGACAAACCACAGTAACATGTCCACCATGTCCCACTGCATGAACTGTGAACCAACACTAACACACACCTGTGATGGGGTGACACCCTAAGGGAAAGTATCAGAGAACGTATGCATAATGTACAGAAGAGGTTAGAATAACAGAGGGGGGAGCATGGGCAGCATGGAATGTGCAGGGTCTGACACCAAGCTGTATGCACACACTATCCCTGGCTGCAAACACATACATGGGTGGCTACACACCTGCCCGTATACCACAATAGGGTATATGTCCTGACCCATGGCCCACGCTCCTGGCTGACCTGTGTGAATCTGTACAGCTGTGAGGCATTGCCACAGCAAGATAAGCCCATACTGTCATGCTCATGGGTGTACAAGAATGGGATCCTTTGCCAGTACTGTACCAAGGTGCTGAACCAGATACACAAACCCAGCACCAAGTGTCTACAGCTCCCCCTCCAGAATGGCATAACTTACCATGAATACATAGGTGTCTGCCCACAATACCGGACACAGCCGCAGTCACCCTTGTCCCCCAAAACATCACTGTGAGCAAGAATGTCCACCTAACAGTGCATGAGGTCAGAAAACATTGCTGTGTATAGCAGTACACATCTGAATATCTCTGCTAACAGCAGTACCATGCAGCTGAAGCAGCACAAACACAATCACCTACAGTACACACTATCCCCTGCACAGTTTGTCCCCATATTGCCAAATGATCAATGGATACCCTGCAGAAACAGTATCCTACCTGTAGGTGTACAACACAAAGGTCTACACTGCAGAACAAACTACCTGGACTCGATCCACACTTTCAATACAGATGGGCATTCCGGGCATGCTCACACACACAGAGAAATGTAGGCAATATCAGTCAACAACATACTGAAAGATCATACTGGGCATGCTCACACACTTAAACAAATGAAGGCCATGTCTGCAAACACCAGTGGATCAGACATATCTGGCAGTCGCAGATGTTAGTGCAGACACTCCTCAGTATGCACCACTCATGCTTTGCACACACAGTGGAAAGGAATACAGACATATATCTAAGGACAACACACTATAATAAGCCAAAGGTAGACATACATAGATGCGTGGAAGAGGGTGACTGTGACAAGGAGCCATCCAAGTCTGTCCACCCAGCTCACAGCCAAAGGGCCACAACCACATGAGGTTCAGATGTCACTCACTGTAGATACTAGCCACCAGTATCTGTCAGCATTACAGACTATGTGGTGCAAGTGCTAAGCTGTGCAACATGATTGTACATGGAAGTCGTCATCTAGAAGCTGTATACACGTACCTGTGAAATATGATCGTGTGTGTGCCCGCATGTGGTGTGCCAACCTCTAGATGAATGGAATATGGCCCATGCACACACACTGCCCTCCCCATAGCCCTACTATGACAAGCCTGCTGAGGTCATCCACTGTGAAATACACTTTTGGGGAAGTTGCAGCCCAGTAATCTCTGTGGCATGTCCTATAACTGCATACTGCTGTAGTGTGATAAACTTGTTAGGTAGGAGTTCCAATCCCAGACATGGCATCTGTGTATGTGTCTGTCTCTGTCTGTGTAGAGAGCAATGCTTTTTAGGGTAGTCACACTCCCTAAAATTCAAATGCTCTACTCTGGCAAGGCTGCTGATGTCATCCACCTAGAAATACACCTCTGGGAAGGTTGTAGCCCAATAATCTCAGTAGCACATCCCATAACTGTGAACTGCTGTAGTGTGATAAAATAGTTAGGTAGGAGTTCTAATCCCAGACTTGACAATTGTGTATGTGCGTGTGTGTGTGTGTGTCTGTGTAGAGAGTGTGTGTATGTCCCTGTCTGTGTAGACAGCAATGCCTTTTAGGCTACTCACACTCCCTATAATTCAAATGCCCTACTTTGGCAAGGCTGCTGATTTCATCCACCTTGAAATACACCTCTGGGATGGTTGTAGCCCAGTAATCTCCGTAGCATGTCCCATAACTGCGTACTGCTGTAGTGTGATAAAATAGTCAGATAGGCGTTCTAATACCAGTCTTGGCAAGTGTGTGTGTGTATATATATATATATATATATATATATATATATATATATAGAGAGAGAGAGAGAGAGAGAGCAATGCATTTTAGGCTAGTCACACTCAATGCAATTCAAATGCCCTACTTTGGCAATCCTGTTGATGTCATTCACTGTGAAATACACCTTTGGGGAAGGGGCACTCCAGCAATCCCTGTTGTGTGTCCTATAACAGCATCATGATGTAGTGTGATATAGAACTCTGGTAGGGGTTATATTCCCACATATGGCAGTTGTGGATGTTTTGTGTGTGTTTTTATGTCTGTGTAGGGTGCAATGCATTTTAGGCTAGTCACACTCAGTACAATTCAAATGCCCTACTTTGGCAATCCTGATGTCATTCACTGTGAAATACACCTTTGGGGAAGGAGTACTCCAGTAATCTCCATGGTGCATCCTATAATAGCATAGTGCTGTAGTGCACTATACTGGTTAGGTACGAATTCTAATCCCAGACATGACAGGTGTGTGTCTGTGTGTTTGTCATTCATATCCTGTGTGGCAGTGGTTGTGAGTGTGTAACAACTGGACTCAATGTGGAGCAGGTATTGCAAACTTCTTATATGGTGGGCCAAGTATATATCACAATGTCCACCATACCGGGATAACAGATGTGACATAGCCGAGAGGCTGGGGTGCAAATCCATACCCCTAAATGTGACATCAATGCCAGCTAAACAACATTAGCAACCCTTGTATTACCCAGGGGAACACTCTCAACCCATGTCTCACACACACACACACACACACACACACACACACACACACACACACACACACACACACACACACACACACACACACACACACACACACACACACTCTTGCCTAGGCAACAGCCGCTATGTTGGTAGTACCCTGCATACTGCCCAGTGATAGTAACCATGGCGTGATTGTAGTGGGCTACAGAGGGCATGGCACCCTGTCCATCAGTCCAATAGGCACGTACATGCTGACAGTGCACCTTTCCTACGTTCCCCACTGGACACCTGCAACACCTGTGGTGCCATCAAATGTGACCCACAAAGGACATACTATGCCTGAAACACAAGCCCTGTATGGACAGATGCCACTGACACTAGGGAATACCAGTATCATACTATTAATGTAGGTGCAGGGTCAACCTGCTGTCCATTAACAGTTCCCGCCACATGAGGCCAGGACTGGCACATCTGAGGATAATCTGTGTACACAACATGGGCCAGACACCCCAGGTACAGTTCTACATGTCACTGTACATGCAATTGGGAGGTGTGCACATCCCAGACACTGTCCATATCATGGACTAAGGAACACATACATGGCAAGCAATGCACAGCGTTGGCCACATGCAATAGTCACCCAGGTGACAGGATGGTGAATACAATACCCACCTGTGTGGGCAACTCCAGACACTACACCCCTGAGCCACAATGCAGACCATTGCCATGTGGCCTGATGCCAAGGTATACCCATCACCTAAGCCTTGTATAGCCATCTAGCACCGTCAACCACAACACACCCATGAAGCAGTGCACCCATGTATGTCAGTACTGGCACCCATGTTTGTGTGTGTGGTGTATGATGCATATGACAACATTCACAGTCACTACAACCCCCACTGGCATACTGAAGCATGCTGCCTGATGTCAGACACCTCCACATACCCTTTGTACATATAATCTCCATATGACCCCTGTGGTGCGTGTGATACCTGCATAGTACTGTGTTGCGGCAATCCCACTAGTGAGTTGTATTCCTGGCCCTACCAAGTGTGGCAATGTGTGTGTCCCTGTCAGAGTGTGGCTTTGTTGACGCTGACACCTGTTCATGTGGACAGGCACATTTACTACACCTACCACATAGCTACCACATTCCTGTTGCAGATGTCACTCACCATCACATATACATTCTGAGGGCTCCCCAATATGTAACCTATGTGGTGCATCCAATAACTGCATGGACATGTGATAGCACTACACAGTCATCAGGGGTTTGATACCCTGTACTGGTAGGTGTGTGACACAAACATGCTTAGTTTTACTCTCCCACCCCTCCCTGGCTTTTCTGTGCCTCTGTCTACATCTCTCACTCCCGCTCTGGTGGATGTGGAGACTTACACCTGCTTTGCTTAGGCAGCAGCATGTGTAGTGTCAGTGATGCTCATGATCAGCTGATGGCCTCTGCATGGATTACAGCCCTCCTCTAGCTGATTGTATGTGGAACAGCTGTGGTAACATTCCCATAGCCAATTGCATGGAAGCACACACCAATATCTAGGAACATCATGTTGGTGTTGGGCCTTTCATTCAGTGGGAGCAGGAAGTCGATCTGTTATTTGGCAAACAGCATCTTAGATGGATTGGGGTTTACCTATAACAACATACACTGTGGAAACAGGCCAACACATAGGAGGGGGATGTGCCTGACCTGACTACAGACTGGAAATGCTGCTATACTGCATTTGGGGTAATGGTTTGACAGGGAGTGTGTGGATATGGCTGTCCTACATGTTTTCATACCTGTCATGTCAGTGCTATGTTTAGGAGGGAATACCCATCTGTAGGGCCATCTGCAGACTGGCCAGTGTGTGGCGCCTTTTGTTTCAGGTGTTACCCACAGAGCACCTATCTGTGAACTGCAGAAGGTAGTGTGAGGATTGCAGTTTGTAGATGGTGACAGCTGAGAGTTACTGACTTCATATCCCTCATAGGACATATGCTGCAACAAACCCTGTTACAACAGTAAATGTATGATGTTATCACAGCAACATGTCAATATTGGCCCTGTGTATGTGCCTCCAGCCACAACCCTGTCAATCTTTGTACATATGTCATGCAGTAAGGAGTGCATATGTATTGTACACCATAATTAGTGACATCATATCTGATAACAAGCCAGTGAGATATCAGACTGATACACATGTAATGTATAGTAGGGGGTATATTTGATGACATAACCTGGACATTCTGTGGTTGTGTGTACAGTACTGAGGTCTGTGTACTTATGGTGATTGTCGGCAGTGTGTGTAATGTTAATATGTACCTTGGCCTGTGTACAGACTGTGGTAGATGTCATTGTTCTTGGTCCTGTTCTATCTGATGTTACATGCTGCTCCATGGTATGTTACCCTATTGGCTTACATGTTTGTAGGGCCATGCACGCACATGTCCAATACCACAGACAGGCATCGAACCACACTCTGTAGTGGCCCAGTATTTGTAGGGTTAGTGTGTGAGTGGCACATATGAGGTTGGTGTTGAACAGATAGTCCATATACTGTAATAATACGCTAGCATGCCATATGTGGGCGTGACTGTGTTTACATTAGTTTTGGTTATGCACTTTCACACAGGTGTATGTTACTCTGTGCGGTGGCATGCCTGTAGAGCCTGCTGTATATGCAGGTACATGTGCATTCCCCCATAGGAAATGTAGGCCAGTGTTGAGCAGGTCTGCCTGCAGCCTGCACAGTGCTTTGTTACATGCCTAGCAGCTAAGTGTACTTACCCAGTGAGTTGTAATGTCCAGATACTTGCCAGATGTACTGCTGCCGGGCCGCCATAACAGTCATGTATGTCAGACAGAGCAGTGGGATGCTGTGCAGATGTATGTCAATATCTAGTGGGTGGTATGTGGCCATGGCACCTCTGTACCAGCAGTTATTATGTGGCAGGACAGACAGGGATGTGTGAATGCATAACCTATGGGGGCACATGTATACCAGTAGTCATGTGTTATACCCATCTACATGGCTGTTAACATCCACATTGTCAGGACTGGTCCACATGTCTTGCACTAAGGGGTTATGTGTATACCTCTGGACTGTCCAGAGTGTGTCAGACTGTCCACATATATTGGCCATTATCTCTGCTGTAGTCTACAGGAGCATTAAGTGCTAGCAGTGGTAACGTACTGTGATGTCCTTAGGATGTCTGTCAGTAGCCAATGGCACACATGTTAAAAGCAGATGTGACCTCCCACACATACCATGTCTGTCAAGACAATCCCTATTACAGTAGCAATACTCTACAAATATACCTGCTATACATACCTGACATCCCCTTGCACTACAAAGTTGGGACTACAGGGGCTGAGGTAGGGCTACACTCCATGTTCAGGACATATGGTGATGATATATGTAGATATACTTATCCAGATATCTATATAGACATACACATATACATATCGACATACATAGATGGATATGTATATGTACATAGATATACAAATAAACACCCAGATATCTACATATACAGAGCAATATATGTCTACACATATACAGATAGAGATACATATGCACATATACGTATGGATATCTACATATATATTGATAGTAGTAGGTATATCAGAATACATATGTATGCACATATAGTTATTGATATCTACATATATATCAACATAACTAGGCATATCTGTACACATAGGATGTGCGTACATATATAGCTATATATACATATATCTATATATACATATATGGGAGCGCTACAGAATCCTGAAAGCCCAAAGCCCTGAAGACCATCAGGGGTGAGCTGCCTTAAGGTATATGGATGTACATTACCATACAATCCACCTTGGTTAAATGCAGGCCTACTGCCACCTGCAATACCGACTGTTCTGTTTGTCAGTGTGCTTGTGATGGTGTCAGTTGTGCCTTGTTATGTAACAGTTACATCCCATTGTGTCAGCTGAGGTCTTTACCCCCTAGGGATTGAATAAAGAGTGTAGATAAAGGCTGCTGAACTATACATCTGCATTACTTACTGTTGATTGTTTGGTATCCTGTAGCCCAGTCTGTCTTTACTATTATACTACTTGATGGCCTTGGCCTGGACAGCAACATTTGTTAACTTTTCCAGACTACTGAATTAGTATAACTGTTTCACAGTTGCATTACTCAGTTTATATGGATGTCTGTGTCTAAGCAGCTATACGACATGGCATATACAACTGTAACAGTACACAAATAAAGCTTTCTTATTTATTTAAGCCTGTGTGTGGTGTTATATCTTTTGATTTCTCTGTGGGTATATGTTGCAGGCAATGATTGTCATTTGTATGGGTGGCTCATACAGTCTCCAGTTGGTAAGGTGGTAACTGTAGGAATAGTGGCTGTTCCATATTGTGTGCACAAACTACATATGTATCTTACTATACATATCTCTGTGTGTGCATGTATAGTTACACACACACATATATATATATATATATATATATATATATATATATATATATGTATATATGTATATCGGTATCTGCATATATGTGTCTGTGTATATGTATCCTAGGGATACCCATGTCGTGTCTGGTCCTGGTTATGGGATCTGCAACACTTGGTAGTGTATTGCAGGGGGGAAGTGTTTGGCTGTGCGGGGGGGGTTATGAAGCACTAAAACAAAGTCCTCTGCAAGTACGACCGGTGCAAGGCAAAGAGCAACCGTAACATGAAAAAAAAGTAGCCAGCACCAAACATCAGTGTGAAAACCAGCACAATAAAGCCGTGAAGTTTAGCACATAAGATTTATTGATTAAATAAATCCCAGACCGGTTTCAGCCCAAAGGCTTTCATCAGTGGGAAAAAATATTTGTCACATAAGCAATTCACCACACATATTTAATAGATTAGCCCTCCAATCAGAGTTCTTACCTTGGTTCAGATGGTTTCCTGTGTGAAAAAAATTTAAAACATATGAAATAAGCAATATATATTAAACATGATACACACAAACAAATAATAGTATATCATGAATTTATAAATGATCATTCAAAGCAGGCGAAAACAGCGCACCCAGTTTGATGATCCAATACTTCTCTTTCTTGTTTAGAATAGAATGCTGTCCCTGTTTGTTGGATCTGTCACCGTGGACCTGGTCAACTATCGTAAACTCAAATCTGGCAGAATTGTGGTGTAGACAGTGTCTGTATAAAGCACTGGTATCCCTTTTAATTAGCATGTCACTTCAATGTTCAGACATTCGCATTCTGAGTGGTCGTGATGTCTGTCCGACATAGAAAGCAGCACATGTACATGTCGCAAGATACACAATCCAATCACTATTACAGTTCCCAAAAAGTTTTGTGTCATATACATGGTTTGTGTTTCTAGTGAAAAACTGTTTAGATTTAAAAGTGTATGGACAAGAGGAACAATGTCCACAACTGCATGTTCCCCAAAGCCTATCCCCCGTCATAGTCAGTTGGTGGCATACCATACCCCCGGAACTGACTCTTTTGAAATGGGAGAAGGAGCCTAATGTTTTGCCTCTTCTATATCCATACTGACAAGTGTGTCCCAAAAGAGATATCAATTCATCGTTGGCACAAAGAATATTCCAATGTTTGGAGATGATGTTTTTAATCATGTTAATATTGCGTCCATATGTGGTAATAAGTCTAATGGTATCGACCTGTTCAGCTTGGGTTTTCTCCCTATATGTCACCTTGTTACATGCCACCAGCATGCATCCCAGCCACATCATTCAGAATATCCCCAAATCCCAGTTCCATATCCCCAAATCCCAGTTCCTCTGAATAAGAAGCATTTGTTCCTCAGAAACGGATTATATGGAATCTCAGCTTGACTTGGTAGGCAGATTTAGAGCTAGGGGCTATAGCGAATTTGAGATTCAGGGTGCCAGGCAGGTGGCATCCAACCAGGACAGAACATCACTCTTGACATATAGGGAGATATAGGAAGAGGAATATTTAGCCATACCTATCCATGATATATCTGAGCTGGCAATTATTACGCACATAGTGGGGTGATACTTATACACAACTGGAACATCCCCTGCCTCTTTAGCCTAATGGATCCACTGGTCCAAGAGGTCCCCCTTACTCCGCTTCAGGTCAGCATAGTGATGCCTGACCTGTTCACCAGTTCGTGGTATACCAGTGGCACTGGTGAGTTCATGGGCGAGACAGTCCCAGGCCTCCACCTTATGTTGGGAGCCCTGGTACTGGCCCTACAGCAGTCTCTGATCATGGTCTTTGAAAAGGAGTCCTGCCATGACTCTGAACTCCTGGATGCATCAGCGCTGCGCCTGAAAGCGCACACCTTTTCCCCTTACTGCCATTGTGCCTGCAAGGGGAAGCTACAACCAGTTATGAGATGTATTCCCACCTCTTGGGTTTAAGTAGGGCCGATTTCCCGCACTTTTCCATGATTGGCCGGTTTTGAAAAGGCTAGGCCATGGACAAACCTGCTTATCTAAGGTTGGCATTGTTTAAAGGGGTATAACACTGGGCACAGTGAGCTAGCTGGCCTACACATTGCTTACACCTCCTAAGCTGGCCTGTGCAATGCTTAGCATTGCTTACATTAGACTTTGCATTATAATTCCTTTTTGGCATTGAGTTATTATCTGTTACACCTTTTATATATGCCTGGTATCCATGATTCATGAGTACATACACTGTATGGGGTCCTTGTGTTTTACTGGGGTCTTCAGCACTCTATTACAATTACACATCACTTCTGGGCTTACTGCTGTACTCCACTTCACATATTTATGTTATGTAGTGGGTTATGGAACATATATCTGTATACTGATTCCTTTCACAGGTTCAGTTTGATTTTACTATAGTGAAGACTTGTTTGCTGATGCCTCATTCTTCTGTACTTCTGTGATGGCCTGGTGGTTAACTACTGTGACTGTGTTGTATAGGGTCCTGGGTTCGAGACCTGCATGGCTGTTTATTTTGTTGATGGGCAGAACAAGGGCCGCTGGATACAGAGTGATTAAAGCATTTTTGAGAAGTTGTAAGTGGATTTGTGTGGGTTGGCATGAGGGTAAGTAATGCTAACCTCAGGTTACATATGCTTACAGAGAGTTAGCTTCAAAATTGCTTAACCTGTGTGCACATTGCTTACCCCCGCCCAAATGGGCTTAAGCTAGCTTACTAGTGCTTAAATATGCTTACTACTGCTTCTTGGTGCTTAAACCTGCTTACTAGTGCTTTATTCATTATGATACAGGCACCTCACATGTGCATTTACTGCAGTACTCCAGTTCATAAATGTATGTTATTTAGTGGGTTATGCAACATAAATATTAGTCATAACATGCTTTGCCATGGAAAATGGAATGTGCTGCAGTGGGACTCGACCCGGGAATGCCTACTTGTAAGGTGAATGCTCTGCCCATTACACTATTGCTATGCTACTTCATTTGCATATATCTTCCTTGTTATCCTCTTCAGCCATTTAAGCTGCATTAACCGTAGCTAAGCGATGGGCACACACGCTAGCTTACTGTTAGCTTTCATTGGATTTAAAAAAAAAATAAACGGGTTTGTTCATTTTATTTCTGTATACTTTTGCTGTTGTAAATGGGGGGGACTCTTGGTGGGGATATGCAGACACCTATGAGCCGTCTCGCTCATTTCTTTCCCCTTTCTGCTGTTCTTCACTGTATGGGTGTGTATATTCTGACAGCTCTGCTCTCAGACACACCCCCTGCACTCTTACACACTCCGTGTAAGATTAGGAGCTCAGTCAGTGTGCCTCGTTACTATGCATGGCGTGCTGCCGCCCTGCTCCTAAATGGCTGCCTCCATGCAGGACTAAGCTAGTCCTGCACAGAGGAATAGTAAACCCGGGGCAATGTCTTTTGTGAAGTGCTGAGAGAAAGGTGTTAGAGGACTGGTTGTGGTATTTTGCCCAAAACATATTTTTCTTTGAGTGCTATTGTTTGTTTCTGCCCAGAAAAAATACACTTGCCTTTTTCCTATTTAGGCAAGCTACAGTATTAATATATTAATTGGACCCCCCCTCCAGTATCACCTAAAAGTAAAACTAAAATATTAACATGTGAAAGGGTGCTATACTAAATTCTTAAAATCTAGAAGATTAGTTTTTGGACTTAAAGAAAAAGGTCTGGGTTGACCACTTTAGGCATTTTATTAATAAATTTGTTCTATCGATAAACTTAGGCAGTGAACACCTACATAATCACAAACATCCCTTTGGGACACAGAAACTGATAAGACATGATTATATTACCAATGCGTCAGCTTTGTGTTTTAGTTTCTTCGCTTCTTGCATATAGTAATCGGCACCGTGAAGCCTGTAAAAAGCAAATTATATATTTTAATGACTTGCATTTTTATAAAAATAATGAACTTTTCTTATTGATAAATAAATAACAGTTCTAAGCAATACTTTGTTTGAAAATCCTGAAATCATATATTAGCTCCTACATATAAGTTACCTTTTCAAAAGCTAATATGCAATAAATAGCCCTCTAACAAATACACATGCACACACACACACACACACACACACACACACACACACACACACACACACACACACACACACACACACACACACACACAAACACACACACACTTCTACAGAAATGCATAAACTGACAATTTTATTTTGTTCAGTTCATTTGCTATGAGGAGTTATGGAGATATGATGTTGCATTGCATAACATAATATGAATAAGCTAGGGATATCAGACTTTGCTAAAACAGACAACTGTGATGTCTAACAAATTACATTTTAAATGAGAATATGAACTGTGGAAATCCTGTAACAGATGACTCAAAATAAAGGAGCACTATACCTAACTCCTTTCCTTCGGATGATTAATAGGTTACATTAAATGAAGTTTGGTTTAGTTTTCTTAAGACTTACTCATTAGATCTCAGCTTTATATTTTGTACTAATGGATTATAAGATGGACTGAAAAAGTGCTTACTGTTATCTTAACATATACATAATTATTGTCATACTTGCATCAGATACTGCCTCTGAGGTCTTGCTTTTGGCTGGACATATCATGCAACAGAAATGGGCATCCAGAAATCAATGCAGAGTCTTGGGGGTGGATTTTGTGCATACTTTACTAAAGAAGAAAGTAGTTTTAACTGTGAGGTTTAATTAAGATACCTATAATGAGTGTAATTCTAAGAGGAAAACACTGCAAGGTATGATGAAAGGTGTAATGTGAAATGAAAGCTTGTATGTCTTAGGATTTTTTTCCTTTTTACTAATTTTGGATGCTGGGCCGAGTATATTTTCCCTTATCTGTTTCGTTTAGTCACTGTTGATATGGACAAGTCAGAACTGCTGCTCAGCAAAATTCTGCAGTTATTTTACTTATTGGGAAAAGCAGGGAAGGTGAAATATTTTGTGAGGGAGTGTGAGGCACTTTCTTGGAAGGAAGTAAAATGACAGTGTACAGTGACATAGCATCTGGATGATCCATGTTAGGAGGGTATAAGGCATGAAGAAAAATGAATGAAGGAGAATGTGATGGTGGGTGGATGGAGGTGTGGCATGGAGCTTAGGGAGGCCTCAATTAGATTTTTGGAATGTGGAATTAAAGTTTGGCTGGCAGATCTTTGTGGAAGGGAATACAGAAGTTATGAAAGACAGAGAAAAGCACAGCATGACATGACTAAACTGATGTGAGAGCTTCTTTATTATATGAAATGAGAGGGATGGGCAGGAATTGAGTCATCTATAATAGAAGCAATGTACCAAATCCAAATACATGGGTCATGGTAGAATGAGGCCAAAGTACTGACCAGAATGGTGAGCAGTAAGGTCAATGGCTAAGGAACAGGGGGTGAAGGTGGAGTGCATGTGGCATGGAGATGACAGTCGAAGGCATCAGCAGATGTGGGATAATGGACAAGATCAGGCCTTCTGGAACAAGACAGAACTGAGGGAGACTGGTGAATACAAATGGTTTCATGTCAAGGCCTAATGTAATGGATGCCAACAGGAGTAAATTAAACTTGAAATGCTTGGAATGCTGCTGATGTCTCAGTGTAGACAGAGCTTAGTGCAAGTAGTTAGGTTTTAAGGAATAGGATGTGAGGAATACTGGAACACATATGGAATGGTAAGGCCACCAAACAGTGGAACAAATGTGGAGAAATACGGTATGAGAAGAAACAAAAGAAGAGGCAAGTGCTAGGAGATGAAGAAGGAATGAGAAAATAAGGCAGGGTAAGAAATACTACCTGGGAAGGAAATAGACTCAGGATTTTGTTTATTGGATTTTCAGTTATTAACAGACAACGTGGATCGTGGTGCCAGTATACAGTATATTATGGGTGCAAATGAGGCTTTTTATCCAGATGAAGTGAACAGAACAGGGCTAATTAAGTATACACATGCTGATACACTGAGGACACTGGCATTTTGTGTCAAATGGCTTCAAATATTTTGGTCCAAGAAATAGTGCCTTAACAAAATAAAGCTAATCAAATATAAGCAACTGTGCTCAGGTGGCTGGGGCTTCTTGGTTTTCACTTATTTTTCCTGTTTCACATATGGGTAGCTAGGGTAGGCTTTTGTATCCATTGTTTTAGTTACATGACTGCGTGACACACATAGCTTGTGCATTAGTGTTAATGTGGGTGGGAGGCATGGCAGTAAACTCGTTATACAAACGAAAAATAATGTATCTGACTAACAGATGCAACTTTGAGTAGAAAAGTGGAAGATGGTCAACAGGCAATGAAGCAAAGCAAAAGGTACTAGTGGAAGAAAACGGCTCCTTTTTTCTTTTTTTAGCAGCTTTATTAGTAAAAGTAACGAACCAAGCAGCAACACGTAGTTCCAGCAAAACACTCCAAACACATTAACGCTATGTCTCCACACCTGCGTTTTCGTTTGAATACACTTCCTCAGATGCACAATACTACAAGCTCTTCCCCTCCTGCTTAAATACTATTGCTGATTGAATAATTAATCCTAATAATACAATAATTACTTAATTGCCCTGTTCTTCATATATTGTACTAAAAAATCACATTTACAAAGTGCCTTCATGTCTACCCTTAAAACCATGTTACAATTTATTACATTCCTGCTCACAACATTTTATTCCTATAATTAATTAACAACTTTTATTCATAAAATTCAAAACATTAAAATTTGACATTTTATATACAAAAATCTAAACATATAAAATATATATACAATATATATATATACAAACATACAACTAAGAAACATCCAATGCCCTCTGGTGTCTAGATGAACACATTACACCCACTATTTTCACAGTTATGCCCAAACTTAATACACTTCAAAGTTTACCCAGGTTCAAATTCATTTCTTACAGATACCCTTTCTCTTACTTATCCTGCCAACTTCTTTTTACCTTTTTTCCACAAAATAGTGCTAATTGATTTTATATTTGATTATCTTTAATAATGTTTTAGTATCTTTAATCCCCAAATATAAATTTTCCAACCTCAGAGCTTCGCTGCTCTTATTTTCAATACTGGGGCCAAAGATACATAATTATTCAACCCTGGTGGGTTGTAAGCTTCCAAATGGAGTTGCCATAATAACTCTTTGTACTCAATTGTCTCCTCCCATTGGCCACCACGTATATCTTTATTTACTACCTCTAAAACAAAGAAGGTAAAATCAGCTTCTTCACATTTCGTTTTATGCTTATACAAAGCATTACACATATTTTTTGTCTTCATCTCATAGTTATGCTCGTAGATTCTATCTCTTAGTCTTCTTTCAGACTTCCCTACATAGAATGCCTCACATTTCTTACATATACTTAGGTATATTATACCTTTTGTTTGACAATTAACATATTGCTTACTCTGCACTAATATATCCCTACTTTTCACATAAATTATATCTTTATTGCAAATATACGAGCACTGGGAGCACCTCCCACATTTATATGTGCCTTTTCTCTCCCTGGAAGTGGTGTTTTCCTTAATTTTTCTTTCAAACAAATTTTTCAAATTTCTCCCTTTTCTATATGTACATTTCAAGGGTTGTGTAAACAGACTTCTTAAATCAGAGAATTCACCAAACTTTACCCATTCTTCCTCCACTATTCTTTGTATGACCTTAGCCTCCCCACTATAATCTGTTATAAAGTTATTTCTTAACTCAAAAATGTTTTTTTCGAGGTTGGTCACCTTCCCAAGGTCATCTTCCTGTCCTAAAATAGGCCGATATATATCCACTCTTCCTTCCCTAACTTCCTTCTCAATTTCATCAATTAATTTCCTTGGGTAGCCTCTATCTAGAAACATCCCTCTTAGTTTCATACACTCTTCCTCAAAATCACTGTCCCTAGAGGTCATCCGACTACCTCGAACATACTGCCCTTTTACTATTCCCTTTTTGTGATGGTGGGGGTGTGCACTTTCATATGCCAAAAGGAGTTAGAGTAATTTTCCTTTCTAAATACTTTTGAGTAAAATACCCTTCTCCTTTCCCTACAAAATGTCCAAGTATTTCAAAGCCTCTACACTTTTGGAAAAAGTAAAAGACAAAAAGGAGGTTGTTTGAGATATGTATTGAAAAAAGGCATCAAACTCGGCTTCTGTGCCCACCCATAATATACAAACATCATCCAAAAACCTTTTATACATTTTCCAGCAGCTTTTGAACTTTGAATTTAACACAAACTTTTGCTCCCAAGCTGCCAGAATGATGTTTGCATATATGGGTGCACAGTTTGCACCCATAGCAATTCCCTTTATCTGCCTAAAAAATTCGCCTTCAAAATGTAAGAAATTACTCTTCAAAACAAGCTCCATTAGTGTCAAAATTAAGCAAAATTCATTGTGAGTAAACTTTCCATAATTAATCAAAGCCTCCTCAAACCATTCCATACCCTCTTTATAGGGGATGGATGAAAAAAGATCCACAATGTCCAGAGTTATAAATACTAATTCTTCCTCAAAAAACTCCTTCCTCAAATTACGAAGTAAATCCCATGAGTCTTTTACTACACCTCCACATTCCTTCACTATTCCCTTTAACTTACAATCCAGCCATCTGGCTATAGGAGCAGTCACTGAACCCTCTGAAGAGACTATAGGTCTCATAGGGGGGTTTGTTTCATCTTTATGTACCTTAGGTATTCCGAATATGTTAGGAATCTTTGGTTTCTCTACATTTAAAAATCTAAATGTGCTTAGATCTATTAATCCTTCTAATAACAAATCATATAATTTTAAATAAACATTCCTATTGGCTATGTTTATTTCATTTATAGAAGATCTTACATATCTTTCTTCATTACCTAAGAGTTCCAACATTTTAGCCTCATACATCATTTTGTCCATAATTATTGTACCCCCTCCTTTATCTGGTCTCAATATTCTTAAAGTAGGGTCATTTGATAATTCCATCAGTAACTCATTCTCCTCCTTGGTTAAGTTATAGCCTATCCTGTTGTCCGTCAAAACTTTCCTTAACCTCCTTTCGGTTACTATTTCAAAGTTCTTTAGTTGCTGGTTTAAAGGGGGGTTATACACACTTCTTTTCCTTAAATTCCCATTTGCTCTACTCTCATTGCTATTTTCTTGAAACATTAATTCAAGATTTTTCTTTCTTGTAAACATTTTCAAATCAATTAACACTTTACTCAAATCAGCCTTCCTATTAGGCACAAATTTCATTCCTTTAGTGAATAGTTGGAAGTGGGTGGGTGTAATATCTACACCACTATAGTTATAAATGTTATAATTCCTAATTTCCATACTGCTCCCTCTCTAACCAT
Organism: Protopterus annectens; assembly: GCF_019279795.1. Taxonomy (NCBI): domain Eukaryota; kingdom Metazoa; phylum Chordata; order Ceratodontiformes; family Protopteridae; genus Protopterus; species Protopterus annectens. The sequence continues at coordinate 734,525,527 of NC_056749.1, forward strand.
TTTATTCTTACTCTGAGTTGTTTCCATACTGTCACCTCCACATTTTACCATTCTCTGTATGACCTGCTCCTGTCCTGATACCTTTGGACTTGAGCCCCCCCCCCCGAGTAGTTTTTTTGTATGTTCCTCTGATGATAATTTTTAATTCTCTCCGACCTACGCAGCTCTGGGTAATCATTCTCCCTCCTACCTCCATCCCTTTCAACTCTTTCTACATATTCTTCTTCCGCTAAATTTTCCTGGTTGTAAACAATATTAAATTTTTGTGGAAAAAAATCCCTAGGTTTTGGGTAGTTTGTCTTTTCCTTGTATTCCATGATGTCCCTATCCAGCTTTTTACATTTCCTCTCGAAAATATTGTTTATACTCTTCTCTATACTTCCCAATATATTTTGGTACTTAATCTGGTTTTCCTGCATTTCAAAGAGTAGGTCCTTAGTGATACGTTCATTCACTTTTATTTTGTTATTTAAATCCTCCATAACTCTCATGTTTTCTTTAATAATTGCTTTAAGGATTTCAAACCCACACATATCGAAAATCTCTATTAATTCCACATGAAATTCACTACCTACCCTAACTTTATTAGGGTAGCGACATACCCTCAACCCCTTAGGAACAATTTTCAAGCTTAGGCATTCGTTTAAATATGCATTTTCCATTTCCAAATTTTTAAATTTAAATAACATTTCATCAAATACTTTCAAATTATTTTTAAAAGATGAAAAATCATCATTAGAAGGCCCTTTGTACACATTTTTAATTTTAAAATTGCATTTGTGATTAAAAACCTTATCAAAGTCCAATTTAGATTGTTTAGCATACACTTCATTTTCTTCATTGGAGTTACCTGCAGTCCTGCTACCCGTCATAACATTACTGTAGCTTCTAGCTGCATTCCCAACGTTTTTACGTCTTACTGCTCTGTTTTCACCACTGTCTATAGTGAGAAGCGGAAAGGCGTCTTCCTCCAAGCTCCTCGAAAAAATGTTTGGTACGCCAACTTCATCTTGCCGCACGCCTTGCCTCCGATCGATGTTTTGGCTCCCTTCACGTCTCTCCGGGCTGGGGAAAACACTCTTTCCTCTATTCCTGTCTCTTTCCCTTCTCGGGAGAGCCTCCTGGTTGTTCGGCACGCCACTCAGCGACGCCCCACCATTTCCTGCAAGCAGTTCTAACAATTGAGTCAGCTGATTGGATATCTTATCCAGTCTATCAGAGCTTACTGTGTTGTCCAATCCGGTTACACCTTCCACATTCACCGACGAGCCTTCTTCCACCTCCATAACTAAACCAAAACCACGACAATGGAGCCTAGTACCAAAACAGTCACAACCAAGCAAAGCAAAAGGTACTAGTGGAAGAAAACGGCTCCTTTTTTCTTTTTTTAGCAGCTTTATTAGCAAAAGTAACGAACCAAGCAGCAACACGTAGTTCCAGCAAAACACTCCAAACACATTAACGCTATGTCTCCACACCTGCGTTGTGGTTTGAATACACTTCCTCAGATGCACAATACTACAAGCTCTTCCCCTCCTGCTTAAATACTATTGCTGATTGAATAATTAATCCTAATAATACAATAATTACTTAATTGCCCTGTTCTTCATATATTGTACTAAAAAATCACATTTACAAAGTGCCTTCATGTCTACCCTTAAAACCATGTTACAATTTATTACATTCCTGCTCACAACATTTTATTCCTATAATTAATTAACAACTTTTATTCATAAAATTCAAAACATTAAAATTTGACATTTTATATACAAAAATCTAAACATATAAAATATATATACAATATATATATATACAAACATACAACTAAGAAACATCCAATGCCCTCTGGTGTCTAGATGAACACATTACACCCACTATTTTCAAAGTTATGCCCAAACTTAATACACTTCAAAGTTTACCCAGGTTCAAATTCATTTCTTACAGATACCCTTTCTCTTACTTATCCTGCCAACTTCTTTTTACCTTTTTTCCACAAAATAGTGCTAATTGATTTTATATTTGATTATCTTTAATAATGTTTTAGTATCTTTAATCCCCAAATATAAATTTTCCAAACTCAGAGCTTCGCTGCTCTTATTTTCAATACTGGGGCCAAAGATACATAATTATTCAACCCTGGTGGGTTGTAAGCTTCCAAATGGAGTTGCCATAATAACTCTTTGTACTCAATTGTCTCCTCCCATTGGCCACCACGTATATCTTTATTTACTACCTCTAAAACAAAGAAGGTAAAATCAGCTTCTTCACATTTCGTTTTATGCTTATACAAAGCATTACACATATTTTTTGTCTTCATCTCATAGTTATGCTCGTAGATTCTATCTCTTAGTCTTCTTTCAGACTTCCCTACGTAGAATGCCTCACATTTCTTACATATACTTAGGTATATTATACCTTTTGTTTGACAATTAACATATTGCTTACTCTGCACTAATATATCCCTACTTTTCACATAAATTATATCTTTATTGCAAATATACGAGCACTGGGAGCACCTCCCACATTTATATGTGCCTTTTCTCTCCCTGGAAGTGGTGTTTTCCTTAATTTTTCTTTCAAACAAATTTTTCAAATTTCTCCCTTTTCTATATGTACATTTCAAGGGTTGTGTAAACAGACTTCTTAAATCAGAGAATTCACCAAACTTTACCCATTCTTCCTCCACTATTCTTTGTATGACCTTAGCCTCCCCACTATAATCTGTTATAAAGTTATTTCTTAACTCAAAAATGTTTTTTTCGAGGTTGGTCACCTTCCCAAGGTCATCTTCCTGTCCTAAAATAGGCCGATATATATCCACTCTTCCTTCCCTAACTTCCTTCTCAATTTCATCAATTAATTTCCTTGGGTAGCCTCTATCTAGAAACATCCCTCTTAGTTTCATACACTCTTCCTCAAAATCACTGTCCCTAGAGGTCATCCGACTACCTCGAACATACTGCCCTTTTACTATTCCCTTTTTGTGATGGTGGGGGTGTGCACTTTCATATGCCAAAAAGGAGTTAGAGTAATTTTCCTTTCTAAATACTTTTGAGTAAAATACCCCTTCTCCTTTCCCTACAAAAATGTCCAAGTATTTCAAAGCCTCTACACTTTTGGAAAAAGTAAAAGACAAAAAGGAGGTTGTTTGAGATATGTATTGAAAAAAGGCATCAAACTCGGCTTCTGTGCCCACCCATAATATACAAACATCATCCAAAAACCTTTTATACATTTTCCAGCAGCTTTTAAACTTTGATATGGGTAGCTAGGGTAGGCTTTTGTATCCATTGTTTTAGTTACATGACTGCGTGACACACATAGCTTGTGCATTAGTGTTAATGTGGGTGGGAGGCATGGCAGTAAACTCGTTATACAAACGAAAAATAATGTATCTGACTAACAGATGCAACTTTGAGTAGAAAAGTGGAAGATGGTCAACAGGCAATGAACCTGTTAAACGTGGTAGATGGGAAGGAAGGAGGAAGACAGGTGAATCTGAACATGAGGCTTTTAATCCTCTGTCTTTTGAAATTAGGCATTGTCAATAGCGGGGTATAAATCTACCTGCTTTAGATGTTAGTCTGTCTTTATAAACACTAACTGTGTCTTGAACCTTGTATAATAAATTTATGTATTTATTTATTTTTTGTTGACCCAGATTTTGGTCTGTCATCATAATCACTAACTGCACCTTGAAACTTGTATAACAAATGTATTTATTTATCTATCCTTTTGTTGACTGGGTTAGTCAAACTAGGCTAGTGACCTCTTTTCAGGGGAGACCCAAGGCGGTATTTATACTAGTAATGGAAATCTGAGAAGGACATCGGTGAACTTCTCAAGCTCTTTTCAACAGGTGCCATGGGATCGTTTACATCCATCTGATCTACCACCAGCTAAGGCAGATGGGACCACAGTTTAAAGTCTCATCCGAAGGACAGCACACTCAGGAGTGCAGCATGCCCTTATGCTGCACTGTAGTATCAGTAATGGAAATTATTAATAATAATAATAATAATAATAATAATAATGGGGAGAGAGAAGTTTGCGAGTTGCATAGGAATGAGAGAGGGGACAAAGGAGGCCAAAATTCCACTATGATTCATTTAAATTGATGTACAACATATTACTTCTTTAGTTCATTTCAATATTTTAAACCAAAGAGTGATGTCAGTTATTAACTCATCCTTATACAAGTACGTGCATGTAAGGGGGAAAGGGAGTACAAAGACATTCAGGAAGGAAAGACAGTCTTTACCTTTACACTAGCATTTTACAGTGAATAGCTTGTACAGTTTTACTCTAGAGGAAAGCAATACTCGCTGTCTGGTCAGGAATAAGAGTTGACACTTGAAGTCAAACAGTTAGAAAAGCTTCTTTTTCAAACAATCTGGAGGGAATAATCATTTTGTCAAGTTACGCAATTAAAAAGATGAGTAAAGATATCTTCTTTTCTAGTAATATATTAGATTAGGTTCTTTAAGGTATAGTGTAGAAACTTGACCACTGCCAATCTGGGATTGGATGGCAGTGCTGATGAAAATGCCAGAGGGACTGGCATACCCTCCTTCCTTTCCCTGTTTGTATAAATGTGTTTTGTGAAAGAATGAAAATCTTTTAGACCATTTTGACAGAACAGCTTTTTACATTCACCCCTTTCGTCATTATCCTGGTAATATAGATTTTTATGTTATTATGATAGCACTAAGGTCAACCAACATTTCTTGTATTTTTTACTCTTGTATAAACAGAAGCAAAAGTTGAGTTTCAAGTTGTTTAACCCAGCTGTGACATGTGTTTGAACTGTATCATCAAGATGTCTATTCCATCTGAGTAGCTTGACGTAGTTTTTCATTTCCTCATATTGTGTGGTGACTAAATGTTTTCACTTTCAGCAGCATTTTCTCAATATGTCCTCTGGTGTTTTGGTTGTTTTGCTTGAACTGCTTGGAGCCTGCCAAAACTTCTAAGACTCGAGTTAGTTATTTAATTTATTTATTTATTTCCAGAATGGTAGCAAAGTTGAAAGATAATAGTTTTGTTTTTCTTTTTTTTAAAATGATTCAGGAAATTAAAACTGCCATAAATTACTTTGTTATAGTACAAATCACTGATACTCCTTCAGGTGTTAGATCTTACAGACAAAACTAATCTTTGGCAAAGCATCCCAAGCTCGGTTAAATGGGGAGGGTTGCATCAGGAAGGGCATTCGGAGTAAAATTTTGCCAAATCATACATGCAGACAACAGTACAGAAATACATACCGGATCGGTCGAGGCCCAGGTTAACAACGACCGTCACCAGTACTGTTGGCCAACAGGGTGCTGGCGGAAATTGGGCTACTGTTGGCCGAAGGAGGAGAAGAGGGGGAAGGCATGCCCGAAGGCAGGTAAAGGCTAGGACTGTGGTAGTTAGGGTCGGAACTTTGAATGTTGGCAGTACGACTGGTGTAGGGAGAACGCTAGCTGATATGATGGACCGAAGGAAGGTTGGTATATTGTGTGTGCAAGAGACCAGATAGAAGGGGAGCAAGGCTAGGTGTATTGGAGGCGGTTTCAAATTGTTTTATCATGGTGTGGATGGTAGGAGAAATGGCGTAGGCATTACCCTGAAGGAACAGTATGCTAAGAGTGTTTTGGAGGTGAAATGAGTGTCTGATAGAGTGACGTTTATGAAGCTGGAAATTGATGGTGTAATGATGAATGTTGTTAGTGCATATGCTCCACAGGTTGGGTGTGCAATGGAAGAGAAAGAAAAATTTTGGAGTGAGTTGGATGAAGTGGAGATGACTGTACCCAAGGGTAAGAGACTGGTGATTGGAGCAGATTTCAATGGGCATGTTGGTGAAGGGAACAGAGGGGATGAGGAAGTGATGGGTAGGTATGGTGTTAAGCAAAGGAATGCAGAAGGTCAGATGGTAGTGGATTTTGTGAAAAGGATGGACATGGCTGTGATGAATGCGTATTTTAACAAGAGGGAAGAGCATAGGGTGACATACAAGAGTGGAGGAAGATGCACACAGGTGGATTATATCTTATGTAGAAGGGCCAGTCTGAAGAAGATTGGAGTCTGCAAAGTGGTGGCAGGGGAAAGTGTAGTTAGGCAGCATAGGATGGTGGTTTGTAAGATGACATTGGTGATCAAGAAGAGGAGGATGAGTGTGAGGGCAGCACCAAGGATCAAATGGTGGAAATTGAAAAAGGGTAATTGTGAGGTGATGTTCAGGGAAGAGTTAAGACAGGCACTGAGTGGCAGTGAAGAGTTACCAAATAGCTGGGTAACTACAGCACAGTTAGCAAGAGAGATGGCTAGAAAGGTGCTTGGTGTGACATCTGGAAAGAGGAAAGGAGGACAAGGAGACCTGATGGTGTAAAGAAGAAGTACAGGAGAGTATACAGAGAAAGAGGTTGGTGAAGAAGAAGTGAGATTGTCAAAGAGATGAAGAAAGTAGACGGGAGTATAAGGAGATGAGGTGCATGGCAAATAGAGAGGTGGCTAAGGATAAGGCGTATGAAGAGTTGTATAAAAGGTTGGACACTAAGGAGGGAGAAAAGGACCTGTACCGATTGGCTAGACAGAGGGACCGAGCTAGTAAAGATGTGCAGCAGGTAAGGGTGATAAAGGATAATGAGGGGAACATACTCACAAGCGAGGAGAGTGTGTTGAGCAGATAGAAAGAGTACTTTGAGGGGTTGATAAAGGAAGAGAATGAGAGGGAGAGAAGGTTGGATGATGTGCGGATAATGAATCATGAAGTGCAGTGGATTAGCAAGGAGGAAGTAAGGATAGCTATGAAGAGGATGAAGAACGGAAAGGCTGTTGGTCCAGATGACATACCTGTGGAAGCATGGAGGTGTTTAGGTGAAATGGCAGTGGAGTTTTTAACTAGACTGTTTAATGAAATCTTGGAAAGTGAGAGAATGCCTGAGGAATATAGAAAAAGTGTTTTGGTACCGATTTTTAAGAATAAGGGTGATGTGCAGAGCTGTAGTAACTACAGAGGGATTAAACTGATCAGTCACAGCATGAAGTTATGGGAAAGAGTAGTGGAAGCTAGGTTAAGAAGGGAGGTGATGATTAGTGATCAGCAGTATGGTTTTATGCCAGGAAAGAGCACCACAGATGCGATCTTTGCTCTGAGAGTGTTAATGGAGAAGAATAGAGAAGGTCAGAAGGAGTTGCATTGTGTCTTTGTGGATTTAGAGAAAGCATATGACAGGGTGCCTAGAAAGGAGTTGTGGTATTGTATGATGTAAGAGTGGTACAGGATTTGTATGAGGGTAGTGTGACAGTGGTGAGGTCTGTGGTGGGAGTGACGGATGCGTTTAAGGTGGAGGTGGGATTACATCAAGGATCAGCTGTGAGCCCTTTCTTATTTGCAATGGTGATGGATAGGTTGACAGACGAGATCAGACAGGAGTCCCCGTGGACTATGATGTTTGCAGATGACACTGTGATCTGTAGTGAGAGTAGGGAACAGGTGGAGGAGACCTTGGAGAGGTGGAGATATGCTCTAGAGAAAAGAGGAATGAAGGTCAGCAGGACTAAGACAGAATATATGTGTGTGAATGAGAGGGAGAATAGAGGAATGGTGAGGATGCAGGGAGTAGAGGTGGCGAAAGTGGATGAGTTTAAGTACTTGGGATCAACAGTACAGAGTAATGGTGAGTGTGGAAGAGAGGTGAAGAGAGTACAGGCAGGATGGAGTGGGTGGAGAAGAGTGTCAGGAGTGATTTGTGAGAGACGAGTACCAGTAAGAGTGAAAGGGAAGGTCTACAAGAGGGTAGTGAGACCAGCTATGTTATATGGGTTGGAGACAGTGGCATTGACAGAAAGGCAGGAGTCAGAGCTTGACGTAGCAGAGTTGAAGATGTTAAGATTTGCACTGGGTGTGACGAGGATGGACAGGATTAGGAATAAGTATATTAGAGGGTCAGCCCAGGTTGGAAGGTTTGGAGACAAAGCCAGAGAGGCCAGATTATGTTGGTTTGGACATGTGCTGAGGAGGGATGCTGGGTATATTGGGAAAAAGATGCTAAGGATGAAGCTGTCAGGTAACAGGAAAAGAGGAAGGCCTAAGATAAGGTTTATGGATGTGGTAAGAGAGGACATGCAGGTGGTTGGTGTGACAGAGCAAGATGCAGAGGACAGGAAGAAATGGAAACAGTTGATCTGCTGTGGCGACCCCTAACGGGAGCAGCCGAAAGAAGAAGAAGAAGCATCACTGTAATAGCCGTGTTTTAATATTCTTAATTTCAGATATAGAGTATCTAAAATAAAAAAAAATGAAAATGTTACTATACCTAGAGAACTGTATAAATATAGCCGAACTTTAAAATAAGAACAATGTATGTTTGATTGTGTACTACTCAGAGTTTAAAATCAGTTGTTGTTATTCTCCATTGTTAGCAAACAAAATAGATAACTGATTAACTGCCAAGTAGAAAATGAATTGTTTCAAATTAATGATTATTGTTATAAAACTATATTGACAAACATTAAGTAATAAAAAGATCAAATGTCCACAATAATTAAAGAGTCATGTCTCCAAATCATAATACTTGAGTTTGATAGTGATGTTTGTTTTTCCAAATTATAGCATGATGCAAACAGTATGAATGTAGTGCTTAAGCGAATGTTTAAATATATATATATAGATTTTAAGAGTGGCTAATCCATGGAGTAAGCCTATTCCATATTTCTATAATCTTAGTTATAATACATGATTGTTTGCCATGTTTTTAATTTATGTATATATATCTTAACTCTTTTTCCATAAGTGCATTTACAATGGTGTGGATATATATTAAATATTGCCTGTAATACTTCCACCTGAAATACTTTAAAAGCTCACATTACTTTGACTCTAAAATAACAACACTGCAAAGTGTACAGATTTAAATGTATGCATCTGTTTTGATGGGACTCCTCATTAAAATGTATTATTTGATGGGACAACTCATTAAAATTTTTTATCTTTTCAGTAAATTAAATTGTATAGATTCCAAAGAGCATATGTTTCTTATTTTCTAGTGACATAATATATTTATAGGTCTAATATAAGCTTACACAACTTGGTCAAACAAGTTGTATCTGTTGAAAATGTTTTTTTTAATATGAGTCCTAGTTGTTTCATTGCTTGACTACAAATCATACTGTATCTCAAAGGAAAAGTTATTACATGTAAGTATGCTATAGTTGATAAAGCAATAGGATGTATAAATCTTGGTTTACCAAAATTGATTATTCATCATTAATAATAAATTTAAAAGAAATTAAATGAAGTCCTTGTTTGTTTTGACCTGACATTAATTTCATTTCTATAGTTAGTAATATTAATGACATATTTTTTATTGGTGATTATGACTTCCTTCTTGCAATCATCTGAATGATGGAAACACTATATTAAATAGACCTGGTCACAAGACAGATCCCTGTAGAACTCCTTTCTTACATAATAAATATTTGGAATATATATCCTATATTACTACTGCCTGTGATCTCCCATACAACCAGACATTAATACATCTAATGATATATTGATTGAAATTGGCTTTTTTCACAGAATTAAGAATAACAGAGTGAGGTAATGTGTTAAATGACTTATCTAATTCTAAACAGAAAACATCTGAAGAAAGATGAAGATGAAGATCTAAAAGTATTGAGGTGTGATCATAAAATTTGACTAAGTTAGTCAAGGTTGATTTTCCTTTAATAAATCCACGCTGCTGGATAGCTAACAAGTCAAAAGTTATTCCTATTACATTCATGTCAACAATACTTTTTCAAAGCATTTTCCTAAAATTGAAATCTGACTTATTAGTCAGTAGCTGGCAACATCAGCCCTGTTACTGCTTTTAAAGATTTGTGTTACATGAGAAATCTTCCAAGACTTGGGTACTGTGCCAGTTTACAAAAGTGTATAAAAGATCTGCTTTAACATGGTGGGAATGCAGCTCTTGATGTTATAAAATAGTATAGCAGGGATATTGTCTGGTCGCATAGATGTGTTTTCTTTAATTTTATTTAAGGATAACTCTGCAAAGTTTGCTGTCATAAAGGGACAGGATATCGGGAGAATATTATTCATACTTTCAGTGTTTTAATTGTATTATCAATATTACACAAACTGGTGAGATAATTAAACATATTTCTAGCCATCTCTGGATCTTGAATCAAATTGATTTTTAATATGTGAGTTGCATGTTGTACTCTAGTATAACTATCAATATATTTATAAAAGTCCTTAATAAGTATGTCATCCTTTGCTAATTTCCTTTTATAAGCCAATTTTCTTTCCAAAATTTTCAGTTTCTTACCAGCTTTGCTCAATCTTTTTTATTTAAGTCAGTTGGACAGCTCTTAAATATATACATTTTATTTTCTTATTTTTGTAAAGCTTAATCAGTTCATTTTCCACCAAAAAGGTGATTTCAGTTTAAGGCCTTTATGCTTAATAAAAGGTGCACATTGCAGAGAATACTTAAGAATATATTCTAAGACAGAATATTCATAACTGATTTTAGATTTGGATACATTTTTTATTCCATTTGTTCTCACTAATGAAGTTTGTTAAACTTTCATTATTAATTTTATTAAAGTTGTTTCTCATAGTAGAGTGTAAGAGGAGCACAAACTTCAAACTGAATGACATTATGACCTGACTTACCCACGGGGATAATCGCTTCTTCACTGGATATTATAATTTCAATATTAGTAGAGACAATATCCAGTAGATTGCTTCTTCCAGCATTAGCGGTTACTAGTTGATTTAATCCATGATAATGTTAATAAATTCCTTAGAGTATATGTTATTAACAAAATGATCTATCCACTTTATACCTGGGTAATTAAAATCACCTAGCAGATGTTGCTATGTCCCAGAGTTTTATCAAGATTTGAAAAGTAGCCCCACTGCTCAACAGAGATCACATTTGGACTGCGGTAGCAAAGTACTTGACTAACTTGGTTACATGTTGAAAATTCATAAAAAGAACAACATTATGATCTTCGGACTATCACTTCCACTTCTGTCTAATGTATCTCTAAGAGTATACAACATAAAAGGTACTAGTGGAATTTACTTTCTGTGCACATTCAAGCATGTGCTTACTTTTTGATCTGAGAATACTTTCTTCAGCAGGAGACATAGCTCTTGAGCTCTCCTAACCAGTCAGCCACAAACAAATTCTCTATCAATGGGCCTTCCCACCTTCACCGATTAAGGTTTTTATGGAACAGATCCTCTTATTTTAAAGCATAGTATTTCTAGGATATAAAAGGGAGCAAGACTTTACCATGGCTTTTTTCACTTAGCTCAACCTGCGCAAATAAACTCAGGCTATTATCATGGCGCTCTGCCTGCTGTTTCTCATCATCTTTAAACCTGAATATGTGCTTCTGAAACTGGCATTGTGGAATTAAGTTCTTACTGATTATTTTCCCCTGTTTTCGTGGTTATGTAAGAAACTTCATATAACTACAACTTGCACAAACAGTAATGTCATTTTGCTTATCTGGTGAAACATCTGGCTTAGAGAATGAAGACTTTTATGTTACATACTCTTTTCTGTAATATCATCATTCTGAATAGGATATAGTTGCTACTTTCTTTTATGCATTCTATTTGTTTTCTTGTAATTTATGCTGATCTTGGGACATATTTCTTTGGTAATTATGAATTTTTGCCACCACTGTATGAAACAGATGCATGCATTATGCTTTTAAACATGAAATTCAACTCCTGACACCAGCTGTGTAACTGATTGTGTTTTTTGCTGGTTGCACACACTGGGGACTGGTCGGAGACATTCAAACCCCACTTTCCCTCTTGATTGTTTTTTTTTTTAATCACATATTTGTCTGTCGAGAGTGTTACAACAGGGACAGTAGGTGATTAACTAGGGAAAGGCACTGAGGATGATGCAGTCTAAACATTTTAAGAATCAACTGTACATGATACAAATAAAGTGAAATCACAGCTCTTATATTTTACGTTTTTTTTCATTAAGCTTATATCCCATTTGACTGTTCACTCAGTATCATGGTATCATGCAAAGATGTGGAAAAGGAAATCTTTGTATCTTTGCATTAACATAAGATGCATGGGGTCTGCTTATCTTGCTTCCACTCAAGCAGGAACATTTTTAAATTCAAAAAGGAGAGACAGTCGGCATATGGTTATGACCTTAAACTCACAGATACAAGGTACAGGGTTTGAGTCTGACCTTTAGTTAAGCTTGTAATAGCAGACCGATATCTTAATATTTACTGAAGCAGTGAGTCATCAATTACACCACTAAATCACCAGAGAAATGTAAACAAAGACAAGTGTTCTCTGTGTCTTAATAACAAGAAAGGAGTATACTTAAATAAAATAATCTATCTTTTCAGAATTCTTAAAATGAGGTATGGGAAGGCACACAAATAAAAATAATGATTTGCAGCTCTGAATGGCTGAGAAATGATTCGATCTTGCATTCACTCAAGCAGGGATATTTTAAATTACAAGAATTTACTGCTTATTGGCTGCCTAAGCAGTCAATCATCAGTTGCACCATCAGACTATCGGGGAAATGTAAACACAATAAAGATGTGGGAGTGAAATTGAGGGGAAAACACAAACTCAGATACAAACAATAATTCCTTCTGATGCAGATTAAAAATGCAATGGTCAAAACAGTGCACAGAAAGTATGCAAAGAACCACTGTGCTGCAAATATATTATTCATAAATGATCCTGCAAAATAGAAGTATTTTTTTTTTCAAAATGCAGTTGCAAATTTCCAGTGATATGATGGTGCTTTTCCATTCTTTTCCACAAGAAGCAGCACACATACATTGCACACATTGTAAATATCTTTAGCTAACTTTGGATATCAGACTACCCTTCTAGCTGGTGCATGGCAGCTAGATCCATATGGAGCTCATCTAGTCCAGCTTTCCTCAGCTTGCAAGAAGCTATTACTTAATTACAATGTAAGACACAACCTTTTTCTGTTGGAAATTTTAATCTTCTTCAAAAATAATTACTGGGACTGGTCAGCTTTCCTTCACAAGACATAATATGCATGACAGCTGTGGGTCAGTTCTAGTCACTTATGATATCACAGCTAATTTAAAGTGAATGTTGTAAAGCCATTCCTCAGTCAAACTTCTGTGATTATCCTTTGTTACTTTACAAAATGTATCTGAAACATGAGGTAAGAGACATTTAGGGAGTCCAACAACATTGTTACCATGTTTGGAAAATCAGTTCTCTATGTCACAATTATAGGCTGAAAACATTACTACCCAGGTCTGAATTCTTGCTGCTGCCCTGCTGGTTGGCAAACACTTTTTGCTCAACAGCCAGTGTTAACAATGGTTTATGGTTAGTACAGACTTGAATTTTATACCCTAGTGGTACTAATGGAAATTATTCTTTGTAAATATTAAAGCATGTGCTTAGTTTTTGATTGCAAAATACTTTCTCTCTGCAGGAGACACAGTTCTTGATGTGTTAGCTACTATCTATAAACTCCAAAGTCATGGCTCCTATGTCAAAAATGGAGGCATTATCTATGCTATAGGTAATTCATGGTCACAATGCACTAATACCTATCACAAATTAACAATCTGTAGTAGTTTACTTCATTTGGTCTACAACCTGTGGGGTTACGGATCTGTATCGGATACGAGCCGGCAAGTTTTGCTAGCATCAGCTCCAAGCTCCAAACTCCTCCCCTTACCCATAATACACCTCCACTGCCTTCCATCCCCAGATCTCGTTTGCCATGATTTGCTTCAACATCGTGTCTTCTGAGTTCCAACTAGCAGTGGGTTTAACACTTTTTATGAGTAGATAAATGTTCTAATCTTCTCTCAGTTAGTGTAGTATAGGACCCCTTTCTCCTCCCCTAGCTTGGTGCGTTGAGTGCTAGTGTTTTTTGGGTTAGTTAGAGTAGTTTGTTCTGTGGTGTAGGTAAGTAGCTTCCCCTCCCCCCCCTCAGCGTTTTCTGTAGACGAGTGTGATGAGTGTGTGTGTGTTTGTTATTTAGAAAGAACTTGCCTGTTATTTTTTCTAAGGCTATCTTTCTAATTTTTAGGATTGCTGAAAAGCTTGTTTTCAAGCACTGCACAGAGTGTGGCCATAAGCTATCGCCAGTAGATGGCCACACACTGTGTTTTGTGCTTGAGTGTGGCCCACCTGAGTGTGGATTGTACTATCTGTGTGGGCTTCAACCCCCATGCCCTAAAGGATAGAAACACCAAGTTGGCCCTCAAAGGTCTTCTTTCTCCTTCCGACTCTCTTTCCTCATCTTCGGCTTTGGTCACAGTAGCTGCTGTGGCCACCTCTCCCTCCTCTCTTCCTCTGGCTTCTCCTCCCTCCCAGGCTGGGACTCAAACTCCTGTACCAAAGCCTGTGGTAGCAGAGCAGAAGAGAGGTAGAGAAAGGGAGAGAGAGTCAAAGATGAGGGAAAAGAGGAAGAGGTCCCGAGACCTCGCTTCTCTGAGTAAGACACCACAGATCAGACACTCCCCTCAGCTCCGATCACCAAAATTCTCACCGGAGCTGGAGGAAACACATCCAGCTTCTCTGGCCTCGGTGCTCCAACCCGCCAGGTCAGAGTCCATGGCCTCGTCACTATCCATCCGCTCCTTGTCAGATATGGATCTGGATAAGATGATGAGGCACTTTATCTGTACACAGATCCAGATGGGGGTCTTGCCAGCCCCCCTCCCTCTGAAGGGGGGAGCTCACTTCCTTTCTTTCAACCCATTTCTCCTTCTCTGATCCGAGGTTGGCTATGGTCAGGGGGTAGGCGCTGACGGTATCTGCTTTCTCGACGCCGACAGCTGCCTGGAGCATTTCTGATCCAACCAGCTTGGATCTGAGCCACTCTCAGAGCTAGAGCTTGGGTATCGGATCTGAGGGAGTGGAACCTTTTTCATTGACTCTGACTTTGTTGGGCCAGGTTTCCTCTTCAATTCTCTCATTGGACCTGGGGAGACTGACCTCCTTATTGGTTTCTCAGGAAGTTCAATCTCCTTCTGTGTTCAATGTGGTAGAAAGGGTTCTCTCCGTCAGATCGAGACCCCTGACTGCCCCTCGGACTCCTCCCAGACCCCCTTGGCTTTGTCTATGGCCCTCATCGTCTTACCAGCCCATGCTCAAAGAGCTCCAGATGGTCCCCCCCCCCGAGGAACAAATGGCTTGCAAGCGGCCCCCAGAGAGCCCCACTAGTGATGTGTCTCACAAGCATACATGCAAGAGGAGGCACTTGGACTTCCCTGAATCCCTCATCGAGGACATGGACTTAGATGATGGAGAGGGTTCCTCAAGGTCACCTCCCCGA
Organism: Protopterus annectens; assembly: GCF_019279795.1. Lineage (NCBI taxonomy): Eukaryota > Metazoa > Chordata > Ceratodontiformes > Protopteridae > Protopterus > Protopterus annectens. Next base: position 734,540,868 of record NC_056749.1, read on the forward strand.
GGATGTCTCCTTTGGAGACATCATGGAGATCCTGCACCAGCAGATGGTTGGTCTGTCCCCAAACCTTCTTCTGATGAGTCTGTGTTCTAGAAAAAAGTTCCAGATGGTCACATTACAGTCCATCATGCCGTACCTGCAAGAGAGCGACTGGGTGTGCTCGTTAGACCTACAGGATGCTTACTATCACATACAAATGTACAGAAGCTCCAGGAGGTTCCTCTGCTTCCAGCTAAGAGTCAATCATCACCAATCTTGAGCCCTATCCTTTGGTCTCATCACAGCCCCCAGGGTGTTTACCAAAGTGATGGTGGTTTTAGCGGCTCACCTGAGACGTCAGGGGATTCAGGTCTATCCGTACCTGGACGACTGGCTCCTCCACTGCTCCCACCAGGTGTCTACTTTCCCAAACCAGGGATTATTTCCTGACACTTGCCCTGCATTTGGGGATCGCAATCAACACATCCAAATCTCTCCTAGATCCTGTACAGGTGATAGACTACATTGGTGCCAGGGTAGATACTCTTCTGTCCAAAATATTCCTGACCTTGGTGAGAGTTCAAAACCTGAGGATGCATGTCTCAATGATCTACCATTCTCATTTTCCAAAGGTGGAATCAGTGTTGAGGGTCCTAGGCTCGATGGTGGTGACCATAACTCTTCTTTTGTGTGCTTGGTTGCACATGAGGATTCTACAGTGGGCTCTAGCTGTACAATGGTCCCTATTGAAACTACCATTGACATATCCAATTCAACTCAGTCAAATCTGTCGGTTGTCCCTCATATGGTGGATAAGCACTCCGGACATTTTGGAGGGATGACCCTTTGTTCCAGCCCTGGCCCAAACCACAGAGACCACGGATGCCTCCCAACTTGGGCGGGGGGGGCATTGTTTGGGCAGGACAGTCCAAGGTCTGTGGTCCCCCATAGAGACCAGCTTGCATATAAATGTCCTAGACATGATGGTGGTCCTTCTAGCATTGCAGGCCCTTTATGCCTTTCTTTCTCTGGGGACGACTGCAATTCAGTCAAACAACATGTCAGTGGCCTGGTACATCAAGGAAGGACCAGATCTTACCCCCTTTGTCACAAGGCCATGAGAGTGTGGGAATGGGCAATCTCCACTGGTCACTTTCTCATCACAATGCACTTTCTGGGATGGTCCAACATCCTAGCGGACAGGCTAAGTCGGACCATTCTAATGCCTTAAGAGTAGTCTCTGAATCTGTCAGTAACAGAACAGAGCTTCAGCGAGTGGGGTCAACCTTGCTGCGATCTCTTCGCATCTCCTTCCAAAGCGAAGTGCAGCAGGTTTTTTTCTCAACTCCCTGCCAGGGGAGTCCCCCAGAGATGCTCTAGTTCATGCCTGGCCTCCTGGTCTTCTATATGCTTACCAGCCAGTACCTCTCATTCTGAGTTTTCTACAGAAAGCTCGTCGACTGGGGAGCAAAGTGATCCTCATTGCCCCATTCTGGCCTTGCCGGGTATGGTTTCCCTTCCTTTGTTCTAACCTTCTGGCTCCACCTTGGATCCTAAATCCCATTCAGGATTTAATTTCACACCCTTCGGGGGGGTGCCTCATCTGAGTCTGGACAGCCTGAATCTCACAGCTTGGCTGCTCCAGTTCCCATGATTGCTAGGACACCCGGACTATCCTCCTCAGTTAAGTCTATTTTGGTAGCTGCTCATAAGTCTTCAACCAGGAAGGTTTATCGCAGCAAGTGGAAACGTTTTTCCTTTTGGACCCCTCAAAGGAGTTTAGACCCTTTCACGACTCCTATTTCTGCCATTCTTGATTTCTAGCTAATTTTTTTCAACACGGAGCTAGTTCTTCTATTGTCAAAGTGCAGTTGGCTGTCATTTCTCATTTTCATGTGGGCAAGAATTCTGCCTCCTTAGCCTCTTTCAGACTGTGAAAAGACTTTATCAAAGGCACCTTTTTGTTACGCCCCCGGTCAAAGATCCTGTTCCCCCGTGGGACCTTACTATGGTCCTTCAAACTTTGGTCACTCCCCCTTTCGAGCCTGCCGCGACTGCAGATCTAAAATTTTTATCTTGGAAAACAGCTTTTCTGGTGGCTATTACCACTGCAAGAAGGGTTTCAGAATTACTTGTCCATCAAAATTCCATACATGATTTTTCACAAAGATAGGGTTTCCCTTTGTACCAATCCAGCCTTTCTTCCTAAGGTGGCATCACCAGTCAATATCAATCAGACTATCAATTTGCCTGTGTTTTTTCCTAATTTTACTAACAAGATGGAATACAAACTCCACATGTTGGATGTTCATAGACAGTTACAATTCTATTTACACAGGACAAACAATTTTCGTAAATCTGATCAATTGTTTGTATCCTCCTATAAACCCTTTTTGGGAAAACCTATCTCCAAGGTCACTATAGCTAGATGGATTTCTTCATGCATCCTGCAGGTCTATAAGGACAGAGGCATGTCTCCTCTAGGTCAGGTGAAAGCTCATTCCACTAGGTCCATGGCTACGTCTGCAGCTTTTTGGTCAAGAGTGTCTTTGGATGATATTTGTTCTGCAGCTACTTGGTCCTCATCTCATATGTTTATTTCTCATTACAAATTGGATTTGACTTCCAGAAGGAGAGCATCCTTTGGTTCTGCGGTGCTCCGGAATATCCTTCCATGAGGGCTTCCCAGGAGTTTAGTACATCGGGACTCTATCCCACAGGTTGAAGACCAAATGAAGTAAACTACTTCAGATAAAGAAGTTATGTAATCACCATAACGTTCCATATGAGTAGTTGTACTTCATTTGTCTTCAACTGTCCCTCCCTCCTTCCCCCGGACCTGGGCGCATGATCAGCCTACGGGCTGCAGTATAGGTCACAAGTAAATCCTTTAGGTCGGGTTCTCAGTATAAGTTCAGCAAACTCAATCTGGGGATGGAAGGCAGTGGAGGTATATTATGGGTAAGGGGTGGAGTTTGGAGCTCGGAGCTGATGCTAGCAAAAGTTGCCGGCTCAGATCCGATAAGGATCCGTAACCCCACAGGTTGAAGACAAATGAAGTACAACTACTCAGATGAAATGTTATGGTGAGTACATAACTTCTTTTTCCTCACACTTTCTGAAAGCAGTTTGGTCAAGTTATTTGTATTAGTATGGTCCATTATTTTCACCAAGCTGAATCTGGCTAGGTATGGAATTTCCATTATAATTTAACAAAGCAAGAAACACGAGTAACATCTTCATGTACATCACTGGCCTTTGAATGGCTTTTACTTTCTCAATGAAAGGGTTTATCCCTTCCCTGTCTGGAGGATACACTAGAAAGTCCATCACATTTTTACTTTTTAACACTAACCACAGTTTTGTATGCCCTTCACACATTATACAAGCTGAATAGATACTCACTTTAAGCATATTTGTATATTAGAATGTTTGCAATCATTCTTTTAAACATAATGGAGAGCTCACGAAGAATGGTAACCGTTATATGCAAATCAGCTTCTGCACTTATTATCAGTTTGTTTTAGAATCATCATTAACTGATATTTCTGATAAGCAGTGGCTAGGCCTGTGTTTGGAAACACATTTTCACCACACAACATGATGTCTGGCTGTTCTACTCAAAGGAGAGGGTATGAATCAGTCTTTGTATCCTGATTAATGATCGATTTATAATTGTCACAAATACATATGATGATATCTCTCTTTACATGAGGAATAACCTGAACTGATATTCAGTACGCTTGACTGGCCTGATAAGTACCTTCTGTCTTGAGCATTTTAAGCTCTTTTTTTCACACTTCCATTATCTGGAAAGGTTATGATTTTCTTCTGTAAAATGTTTGTGCAAACTCCGATGCAGTAAAATGGTGGTTTTAACTCCAAAAGATGTTCCTGTTTCCTTACAAAAATGCTGCATCGTACAAATCGACCACTTCTTGCACTGATTTAAAGTCACGTGATATGCTTTGGTTTACAAACTTAATTTGTTTCCAGAGTAGCCTAATTTATGCAGGCATTTCCCCAGCAAAAGTTGTTCCTTCATTTTTTACCATATCTTAAGGCAAACTTTCTTGCTTTTATGGCGTACTGTAACATTCTGTCCTCCAACATGGTCCAGCTCTCACTTGTGTACATTTTAACTTCATAGTAATACTCTGTAACAATTTCTTATGAATAATGTGTGAACCATTTCTTTGGCATAGTGGATACTACTGCACCGTTATGTATTTCCATGTTTAATAATTTATAAAAACTGAAGGTGCAAACAGTCCTTTCCCTTTCTTCAAAACATTATTAATTCAGTGACACGTTCACATGCTTGTTCCTTCTAAATATATTTCATAGGTTCATAGGGGTATACTAGGCTAACGACCACTATGGCCCTTAAAAGCCTAGCTGTGCAATCCAAATGTGACCCACAAATTTGATTCATAGGAGGTGATTTACTAGCCTCTGTCCATCAGAAACACAGGAGCTAGACCAGGGGTGAATTTACAATTACCCATACATTAGTCCAAGTTGCACTTAAATAGGGATAGAGAGGGACTCTACTTCACATGGATAGGGATCCTGTCCCAGACAATGGGAATTCTCTGAGAAACATATCTGTCTGTTATGTTGCAGGTAAAATTTAGGTCTTTTAATCTGTTATTTTCCAGATGTGCAAAAGATTTGTCAAAACTGGGTCAAAGGATGCCCAGGCAAAGATCACCTCTCAGAAGTCTGTATGATACTGAGTAAAGAGACAGGGCTTTGAGGCAATCAGCATAGGACATTGTGTTTACCCCCTGTACTCTTTTTGTAAGGAACCTTTGTGGATGTTCCAGTTGCTGCATGTGTCTGGTCTGGTCCATACCAAAGGGGGCATTATACTCTATGATGGGCCTGATGAGGGCCTAGTACAGTGATATGATATCTCTGGACCTAGATGCCATGCCCTTGCTAAGTTGAACAGAATGATTTTCGTACTACTTTGAACACATGCTGGTTGAAAGCTAGGTTGCTTTCTACATGAGTCCCCCGATCCCTAACTAGTGAATCAACTTTTAAGTGTGTTTTATTGATGACATAGTTACTAGGGTGGCAGACTTCCCAAAAGGTACTATAATGCATTTCTTAATATTGAGGTTTAAGACATGGGTTTGGCACTAAATGTTCGTCTTTATTAGACCATCCTGAAGGATGTTCTTATCTTGGGGGGATTCAATGACTGCTCCCAGTATGCAATCATCTGTGAATTTGGTTAGCCAGAGGCCTTCAACATTGGCTTTTACATCCAAGAAGTACATGTTAAAGAGGAGTGGGCCTAATACAGAGCCCTGGGGGACTCCACTTGTGACAGGCGTCTTTGTGGAGGTAGCCACAACAGTTCTAACCTCCTGTGTTCTATAGCTAGCTATCCAGCATGCTATAAAGGAGAGCATATACCTAGTTCTGTAAGTTTGTTGACAGTGCCAATTGGGATATTGTATTTACTGTCTTTGCACTGAAAATTATTATCTTTATTCCTCTTTTGAGATTGTGGTTTACTGCATCTTGTTCATTATATTTGACCAACATTTCCACAGCTGTAGCATTTAGTTTGATTTATAATTACAGACTTAAAGAAGGTGTTTGTTTACTTTTAAACTGATAAAATGTTTGAGTTTATGCAGGATTTGATTATACATTGACTCTGTACAGCACCAACTGTTACCTCACTCTTTCTAAACTGTTGCATATCTTCATCCGTTGTACCCACAGCTAAAGCTCAGCTCAAAAACTTTTTCAAAATATTAAGTTTAACTCAAAAATTAGTTTCTGAAACTTGCTTTACTGAAAATTATTTTTCTGAGTGTAAGTTCTTCATCCAAACGTGAATCAAATTTGCTGCTCCAGTGGTATAGAGGGATGAGGCTCTTAATGCAGCCCAGGAGGCCCATATTTGATTAGCTGTTTGGGGTCTGATGGATATGTAAGGAGGGAGTGGGTGTGCCCATCCCTGGGTGGGATGTGGTTATGTAGGCATTCCCTTTGGTGTCCCCGGTGGAGGCTGGGGGTTGTATAGGGATGCTGCACTCTTCTATTACATGCCTATCCCATGATGCAACTATGTAATCAGGTTGAGGGAGGGGAGGGGAACCAGGGGTAGACGCTAAGGGACAAAAGCCCCATCAAATGCAGAACAGCACCATCCCTCCCAGGCTGCAAGTACCTATTCTCTAAAGTTCCTCAAGGCAAAGTCCGAGATATTCTTTCTGATGTGTGTCTGAAACTTTCTTTATACGATGATCTTGTTATTTGCAGGTCATAGGTTCATAGATAGTTACTATGCATGGGGACCAGGACACCATTTCGAGCTTAGTTTCTCAACTGCCAGCAGCACTGTACACATAAGTGATGTGCTCAAGAGTCACACAGTAGATAAATGTAAACTGAGAAAATCAAACTCTGGATGACAGGAAGAAGCTTGTTAACATCTCATAGCCTTAGTCCTCTGCAATAACTGTTAGGTGTTTGGCCTCTATCAACTCCATCAAGGTAGATTACCTTTATGATCTTCCTGCTCTCCTTAACTGGCAAGCGATTAAACACCTTGCACTTAACTGGAATGAAACTAATGCTGTAGTGCTTGACAGTAGCACCGATCTTAGTTTCAGATTTTTACAGTTTGATATGAGGAAAGCAGTCACTGTTACCACTGACAGCCTGTCCCAAGAGATCATTAAATTATTACATCCTCTGTATGAAAAGGGCTACACAGGATAACCACAGGGAGAATTTATGATTAGCCTCCAGTTATCAAGATTACCTTTAAAAGTGACCGAAGTCTGACATGTATGAGGACCTTGTTCAATAAGCATGGAATGCATTGGTTTAGGCACCTAATATGACAATGAGCCTTATTTAATTGTTAATGTAGTGATTCTCTTGGTACATGTGTTTGTGGAGCTGTTGGTTCCCTTGAATTGCAGGAGGTCAAATAAACATTTTTGTCCCCATTTGCATGCATCTAGCTGACCATCAGCTGCCTAACTGCAATGTTTATCAAAGGTTCATAAATTAATACTAGACTAACTGTCATTTTAAGCCCAGCCAATTAAACCGTGTGAGAATGAAACCCTGCACCTTGTGTCTGTAAGACAAATATCTTAACCATTATGCCATCCTCCCTCTCTCTTAGCCTTTAGTGCCCCTTGTAATATCCCCTTGGACTGGGACCATGTGAATTGTAAGTTGGGCAGGGGAAGTGGAGTGGAATGACCTCAAGCATCACATATAATAATCTTTCATGCCAGAGAGGATTTTGGCATTTTATAGCTGGGCAGGGCACGTGACATCAGATATATCACTGCATACAACATCAGCTAGCTTATGCTCCCCCTCAGATACTACTTTACCCAACAATCTGCCCAGACACATCCCCATTATCAAAACCATATTATCATGGACAAAAACACCTTCCTCTCTCGTGGAGTAGGTAAGCTTGCTAAGCCACTCTTTTTTTCACCCCTCCCTTACTGACCCCTCCAGCACCCAAGCAAATAGGTAGGGTTTTTTATGGCTTAAAAAGCAAGATAATGGTTACCACAGAGATGACAGTAAGGAGCCTGAGTACAAGGAGAGAGGTGCTAGTCTATATGAGTAACTATGGGACATCAGACTAGTGATATTTTTAGTTACGAATATGCTTACAAAAAGGTACATGCCAAAAAAAAGAGTATTATATCCTGTGATGGGTCTTATGAGGAATAAACACAGGGAAATTCATTTTTTTTAGTTCTAGAGGAGATGCCTTTTGAAATTTGTTGGGCTAGGTAGAGGGATTTTTGAACTGCTGTGGAAACATGATGGTCAAATGACGATGAGTTGTCAACAAATGCGATCAAGACCTTGATGATGGTTTTGATTTGGAAAGGTGTATTATTTATATAATAAGAGATGGGAACCTTTTATTTGCTAAATAAAGCCACACTAAATTTCTTAGCAGTTAGCTTAAGAACATTGTTAATACACTTAACTCCATTTCTATTCCCTATCCATAGGTTCACAGGTTCATAGGAAGTTACTAGGCTAACAACTCAAGAGCCTTTACAAACCTAGACTGTACTGAGCAAACACGACCCACTAGGGGCTTGTATTTGTGTTTAAGCTGCAGAGTGTTTACATACTTCCCCATATCCATAAGGGCCATGGACATCACCCCAGGAGTGAACTTGCGATTCCCCATCCGCTGATCCAAATTCTACCTGAAGAGGGTTAAGGAGGGTCTCTGTTTTACATGAACAGGGAGCCTGTTCCATAGCAGGGGTAATCTCTGAGACATGCATCTGTTTCTCTAACATGTTTTCTTCATGTCGCAGTCCAGATTTAGATCCTTGGATTCAGTTATCCTTGTGCTGTTTATTTTGCGAATATATAACAGCTCCATCAGGACTGGATTGGAGAATACTTCATAGGTTAGGCATAGATCATCCCTCAATAATTGGTAGGAGACTTGGTAGAGGGACTGGGTTTTTAGTATATCCATGTAGGACACATTGTTTATATCCTTGAATTTTTTTAGTTACGAACTTTTGTGGCCAGTCCATTTGATGCACGTTTTTGGTAAGGTACATGCTGAAAGGTGCATTGTACTTGATTATTGGACTGATAAGGGCCGAGTATAGGGGAATTATGACTGCTTTGGATCTGGATGCCATGCGCTTGTGTATAAGCTGTGCCACATAGAAGGACTTCCTTGGACACAGGATGATCATAATTTAGGTTTCTGTCTATATGTGTGCCAAGAACTCTCACTACTGACTGCACTTTTAAGGGTGTGCTATTCATACCCACACCTCTCCTAATAAACTGCACACATATCAGTCTGTTTTCCAAGCTAAGATTTCTTACCCTCCATTCCCTTACCCATATTAAACTTCAGTGTGACATCCATCCTAGTCCAGGCACAGCCTCAGTCACTTTCTCTACCCTGCCACCTCCCCTAAATCCACATTCTGTCATCTTCCCATACTCCATAATCTAACTCCTACCTATCACTGAAAAAACGCAACTCTGACCTTCTCATCATTAACGTCAACCTCAGAAGCTTGATAAAGTACATGAATTTCATGCTGCTGTTGACCTTTACTCCCCTGATATAGCTGTTATTACTGAAACATGGATTAAGCCTCATATTAAATCCAAAGAATTTCTTTCCAATGGGTATAACATCCTCAGAACTGACAGATTATCTAGATATTGTGGTGGGATTGCCATTATGTTCAAAGACAATCTTAAATTGGCACAACTTAACTCTACTCCACCTGATCTCCCTAACTCAGAAATTTCAGTAGCACACCTAGATATAAATAAACTTAAGTCCATTATCATTATAGCTATCTACCTACCCCCTGCTAATAGCCTCCATAACATTGAAAACATCCTTGAATGGGCCTCCACCAACTTCAGCCATAAAACTGTTATACTTGGAGATTTTAACCTTGACTGGTTTACCTGATCATCTAATTCTCCTACTAACTTTATAAACTTGTACAATTTCTGTCAAAAAAAATTAAGTGCCCCACATGCATCGACAAACATACCAACAGGCAATCCATTCTTGACTGGATTTTAACAAACAAATCCAAAATTAGCTATCCAAAAAACAAATGTGTATTCCTGACATTGCTAACCACACGAGAGAGCAAGAAGGCAATGTAAAAATCCAATAACTTTATTGAAGGTAAGCGCTTTCGCAACCTGTCCAGGTTGCTTCCTCAGACCAAAGTGAAAACATAAAAACTCACCACATTTAAAATGCATATCACGTGGAACACAACCAATCAGATAAGGAAATAAAAATATATAAAGATATCGATGAATATATTGTAACAATGTGTTATAAATATATAAAAGCCTATCTATGTAACCATCAAAATAAAACAATATAAAAATGAAATACTATAAGTACATTTCATTCAACTTTCTTCCTAAGCTTTCTACCCTTCAACACTGGTTTAAGGAATATGTAATCATTTAGCCCTGGTGGTTTATGGGCAGCTAGCATCAGGATCCATCTCAATTATTTTTGTTCCGTCCTATTACCTAGGTCCCCTACCCTCACATTATCAGGAACTATATCAATAATGGAAAAGCAGAAATAATGATTCTCCCCCTATTGTAACATGTGCTTAGCTAATGCACTATGTTCCTGTTTCCTCTTGAAACATTAAAAATGATCACAAATCCGTTCCCTTAAGCATCTGTTGGTCTTGCCAACATAAAATGCCCTACAGCATACGCAGTGAGCCACGTATACCACGTTCTTACTCTCACAATCACCTGAGGCCTTAAACTTAAACAGTCTTTGAGTCAATGGATGGATGAACACAGTGTTCGTCTCTATGTATTGACAAAATGAACAAGCATTACACCTTCTCGTCCCATAGTTCATGACTGACTTATAACCTAATTCATCTGTATAACAGAGCATCTGTTTAAGTGATCTCCGATTTTTATATACGAAATTGGGTTTATCCCCCACTACTCCCCGTATATGGTCATCAGTATCCAAAATGTGCCAATTTCAATATATTACATTTTTGATCAAATTTGTATCTGCTGAATGTGTCATACTAAAAGTTACCGGTCGGTTCTCATTCTTCATCCTCGTGGGAATCATCTCCCCTTTGGTGGGACTGGAGAAATCTGGTTTCCCTCTGGTGTTTCTTTTAATTCTAGCTTGGGTACAGGCCTCATTTATCTCTTTTTCATGATATCTTCTAAACATAAATTCATCTCTCCAGGTCACTAGGCTGGCTTCCAAACCTTGATCCCTTGCACGCATTCTGGACATTCGTACAGCTTGATTGTTAATAACATTTTAAAACTATGGGGTGGGTGCATTCTTGTATGGTAGACATAGGTATTGCGATAGTAGTCCTTCCTATATAACTTGGTGTATGCGCTACCAGTGATCTCATCCACCTGTATCTTAATATCTAGGAACTGAATGCTAACTTGTGATCTATTCATGGTGAAACCAAAAAAACAGTGCTATTATTCAAATATTCAACAAATTCACATAATCTTTTCTCAGCCCCCCCCCCAAAAAAGGTACAAGTCATCCACAAAATGTCGAAAAAACTAAATTTCACCCCTAAAAGTATTGTCATTCATCATAAATGTTTGTTCCCACTGTGCCATTACCAAATTAGCATAGCTATTGGCTGTGGGAGTCCCTATAGCTATGCCTGACGTTTGTATGAAATACCTTTCATCAAATGTAAAAACATTGAATTCCAATATAAGTTCTAGTAGAAAACTGATTAAATCTACCTTATTTGCACTTAATGAGCCTTCCTTAAAGAGAAATTCCCTTAAATAACGGGATCCATATGGATCCCTGAATGATAACATCACCGAAACAGATTCGGCTGGGCATACTTGCGCGAAAGTGCTTTTCACCAAAGAACCACTTTTGTGTAAGTATGCCTGTTGCAGAGATCGTACTACAGTGGGGATAAGGGAAAATTCCCTTTTCCCCACTGTAGTGTGACCTCAGAGTGAGAATATTAAAGTAGGGGGTGTGGGGGTGCAGGGGGGCTTGCCCCCCTGCAAAAACATAAATGTAATGTATTTTTTTTAACATACTTTAACGAAAGTTAAAGTTTTCCGGTGAAAGCACTTTCGTTAGTGTATTCGGTGATTGTGGATTCAGATTATTGAACTTTCGTTCAATAGTCCTAGATCCTAAATAACATATCCCTTCATCATTCGGAATGCTTGTAAAAAGGGAAACAACATCTAAAGTGACTAAAAATTATTTCCCCGTAGTTCTATAGTTACATAGAAAAGCATAAAAATCTCTTAGAAAATGTTCTGAATCTCTTAATATGAGACTATAATCTGTAATCAACGGTCTCAGTTGTTTTTCCAGATAAACTGATGCTGGCTCAGTAATCCATCCTGACCCTGAGACTATCGATCTAAAAGGGGGTTCAGTGTATTCTTATGGATTTTTGGAAGCCCAACAAAACTGGGAACAACCGGAGTCTCAACAACAAAATATTTATACAGATCTTCTGATATACTATTCTCTAAGAAACAATTCTTAATCTGACGGTTATAACTTTCAGTTAGCATGTATACTTCTGTTACATCAATCACTTTATAAGTGCTCACATCTTTCAATAAATTATCCATTTGACTCAAAATAAAATTACCTATCCATTACTACTATAGAATGTCCCTTGTCTGCAGGCTTTATGATGATCTCTCTATCATTCCGAAGCCTATTCAAAACCTGTTTTTCATCTAATATCATATTATCAAACTTCCTATCCCTCTGGTTCGAATGAAACATTTCATATAAGTCATTCTCACATGCCTTAACAAAAATCTCTATACTAGGTGGCAAGACAGGTGTAAAAACACTTGCTTTTTTAAACAAATTAATTTCAGTATTATTCATATTACTTACACCATACATTGTTTTCACAGCTGCATTTTGAGCAAAAGGTCTTAATTCAGTTAATGTACCCGATAAATCCGCTTGAGTCGCAGGTATAAAGCCCAGGCCTTTATTCAAGACGTTAACCTCATATTTATACAATGTTTTATCAAAATATTGTAAACTAGGTGGTTTGCCACATTTTCTTCAACATTTGCCCCTGTTCCTCTCCTAACGATGGTTTCCTTTTGAACTTCCTTCCTTCTGGTTCTATTTCTAGACTCCTCTTCGAATGTACGTTGAATGGGAGGGGTAAAACTGGAAAAGAATGGTTCTGATTGGCAGAGGATTCAGGTTCCACTGTGGCTGTCTCCTTATTAGTTGTAATAACCTTCGGTCTTACTACCTGCTCTGATCCCAAACCAGCCATCGTATTGCCATTATTAAGTTCTATTCCTTGTTGCTGGGGCTTAGTAGTGGTGGTTTCGTTAGGTGTTACCATTATAGTCCCTTTAGAACTAGAGGAGGGTATTAGGGACTGATGATCCCTATTATTCACAACACTAATATTTTTCTCAGTATGAGGAGCGTCTGCTCTTGATTCTTTTGGCCATGCGAAGACATTACCTTTTTGAAAATCTGCTAGGTCTCTTTTCAGTTTTTTCTGTTTAGTCTGGAGCAGCTTCCGCTCATAAGAGCCAATTTGCTCTATCAGCTCAGAGATACGAATGTCCACTAGACTGTCCTGTGAGGTCTTATAAAGTGTTTCTTGTGCATTTCGTATCTTTTCACTTAGTTCATTCTCCAAAGGTGAAAAGAAGTCTATAATTAATTGCATATATTGTATACTCGTATCTATATTCAGTTGCTGCCATTTTACTAGCAGCTCAGGGTAAAGGGTTCCGTAGGAGGGCATGTTCATAATACATTAGCCCCTGGGAACTACCTTAAATTTAATACTGGCTTCCCTGTGCAGTCTCTGATACTGTAACCTTTTTAAATGATATAGACCATTATCCAATACTCGCAGTTGTTGTCGGACGTCAAGATGTTCTTGAACACCATCTCTTTCATAATCAATTGGCGCTGTAAAGTCACTATTTAATAAAGGATTAGAGTCCAATGTGAGTAGCTGAGCAAACCGCTGATGACACGTTCTCATCATTCCGTTTGGAAGAAAAATCCACGTTATTATTTGTTCCTTCTGCCATGGTCAACTGGGCAAAAACACCAAAATCAACAAATAGCTTCAAGAGAAAAAGCCCTGTTGTTGGGTGCAGTAAAAATCACACAGCAAACAAATCCAAAAAACAAACGTGTATTCCTGACACTGCTAACCACACCAGAGAGCAAGACGGCAATGTAAAAATCCAATAATTTTATTTAAGGTAATTTAAAATCGATGAATATATTGTAACAATGTGTTATAAATATATAAAAGCCTATCTATGTAACCATCTAAAATAAAACAATATAAAAATGAAATACTATAAATACATTTCATTCAATAAACCGAAAGGAGCACTCGGCAGCCATTTCCACAGCATAAAATATAGGTGTTTAATCCAAAACCACAGTAAAATCCAGCTGGGTATTACGTCACAATAAAATATTAATGCTAACACACAACCAGTACGTTTTTGTTTGCACAATTCATCCTATTACCTTGGTCCTCTACCTCACATTCTCAGTAACTATATCAATAATGGAAAAGCAGAAATAATGTTAGGTAATAGGAAGGAACAAAAAGAATTGAGATGGATCCTAATGCTAGCTGCCCATAAACCACCAGGGCTAAATGATTATGTATCCCTTAAACCAATGTTGAAGGGTAGAAAGCTTAGGAAGAAAGTTGAATGATATGTACTTATAGTATTTCATTTTTACATTGTTTTATTTTAGATGGTTACATAAATAGGCTTTTATATATTTATCACCAACCAACCAAAAACTGGAACTGGATAATAAATGAGTAACTAATTAGTATGTAATGAAGGCTTGTAATAGATTGGTTGATTGATTTTAAATAATATATAAAAGGGTAACTAGGAACTGTTGTTTTGTTTCAGCATCTGATGAAGTCCAGTAGTGACGAAAACGCTGAATGAGAAGGCGTTCATTGTGTATTTTTTTGCGTGGCTTTCTGTGTTTTACTGTGGATTAAAACGTTTAAAACCAATTTTGGAAGAGGTTCTTTTGCTTCACTTCCAGTTCCAGTTTTTGGTTGGTTGGTGATTTGTGGTGGTTGGCGTATTTTATATATTTATAACACATTGTTACAATATATTCATCGATTTTAAATGCATTGGAATGTTTTTAGAATTCATTTTGAAGTCTGTTGTTTTTATGTTGATATCTTTATATATTTTTATTTCCTTATCTGATTGGTTATATTCCACGTGACATGTTTAAATGTGAAGTGAGTTTTTATGTTTTCACTTTGGTCTGAAGAAGCAACCAGGACAGGTTGTAAAAGCGCTTACCTTTAATAAAGTTATTGCATTTTTACATTGCCTTCTTGCTCTCTGGTGTGGTTAGCAGTGTCAGGAATACACATTTTTTTTTTGGATTTGTTTGCTGTGTGATTTTTTTTCTGCATTCAGCAACAGGGCTTTTTCTCTTGAACCAATATTAGCTATGATGCTGGGTGTCTTCCTGGCACTCCAAGTGATCACTTCCCAACCTACTTGATTAGAAAATATACACAATTCCTGTAGCATTTCATGTTGCTACATTCGCAATAAAAAACACTTTTCCCCTAACATATTTAATGCTCTTCTTCAACAGCATGACTGGTCACCTCTAAAAACTCTTACATTGAACCGTGCAGTTCAGTACTTCAATAGTGCTTTCCTACAAATACTTAATGATCTAGCTCAAATTTGAAAAACTTGTACCAAATACAAACAGCTTCCCTGGCTGTCAAAAGACACAATTTTTCTCCTAAAACAAGGGGACAGTCTGGTCTCTCTCTCTGAATAACAGAAGTAAACAAAATATCACTACCTACCAACAACTTCAAAATCAAACCAAAATAACGAATCAAACAAACAAAAAATCCTACTTCCAAACAAATCAGGAAAATACCAAAAAAATCCCCAAAGATTCTGGCAAACAATCAACCTCCTACTCAACCCAGGAAAACCCACTACCCCAGTCCCAACTCTGACCAACCCAAATGATTGCACAGCCACTCAATTTAACTCCCATTTTATTACCTCAATAATCTCTCTATTAAACAAAATACCCCATGCTCACCTGTCCATACCTCAACCCTCCAATGAAAATTCCACCCTCCTCTATCTCAAACCTATCCAAACAAGTTATGTAAAAAATCTCCTTACTAAATTACAACCTTGCACACTTGTTGCAGACCAGCTACCCGGTGAATTTTTAAAACTAGGTGCTACTTCCATAACTTACCCTATATCTATTCGCATTAATCATTCTCTCTCTGAACAGTACGTACCACTCCTATGGAAAATATCTCAGGTCATACCCTTACATAAAGGTGGTCTCTCTACTGATGTATCCAATTACAAATCCATGGCTATTCTGTCATCACTAGCCAAAAATCTTAGAAAAATGTACACACAAACAGATCTTAGACCATTTCCTGATGAATAACCTATTTTCAAATACAAAATATGGCTTTCGACCCAGGTATAGTACCAGCACAGCTCTAATTAGCTTTACTAATACCATAAATCACCTCAAAAACAAAAAACAACTAGTCTCTCCTACCTTCCTAGATATGTCAACAGCATTTGACACTGTATTTCATCAATTACTTCTCAATAAACTGGGCTTATATCACTTCACCCCTAAAGCCCTAAGCTGGTTTCATACCTGTCAAACCGGAAACAAGCCACTTTATGGGATAATAAACTCTCCCCCCAGCTCCTTATATGTGTAGAGTCCCACAAGGATCTATCATTGGCCCACTTTTATTCACAATTTTTATCAAAGACCTAAACTCCTTAGTAAATCCAGCCTCAGTCATACAATATGCTGATGATGCTTCCGTAATCTGCTCTGCCCCCTCTATCAAAGAACTCCAAGAAAAAACTCAGGCAGCCCTCCACAATACTGAAAACTACTTAATAGCCCATCAGCTTATACTTAACCCCAATATAACCAAGCTTATAGTCTTCTATAATACCTCAACAACAAACAACCAACCCCCTATCTCCATTTCCCCCTCCAATGGCACAAAAGTAGAACCCGTTGAACATACAAAACTTGGTGTTACAATTGACAGTGGCCTTACATTTGGCAAACACATTTTGCTAACAATTAAAAAGGTTCATGCCAAACTGAGCGCTCTCTATATGGCTAAATCCTATCTTACCAATGATGCCAGACTTGCAACACCTAGAACAAATCTCTTATCTTCCCTTCTCTACTGTTCACAAATATTTACAAATCTGAACCGAATAACCTTGAGTCTTGCTAGAACAAGATAGCCAAATTTGTCACTAACCAGTCGAAAAGATCACATCATTGCACTGCCCTTCATCAGATGAACTGGTTAGAGCTCCCTAACCTGCTTGCACTAAATCAACTATAACTGCCCATATAGTCCTGTATAAACCTGACAACTGTCCAGCTCTACCTGACCTTGTCCAACCCTACACTAACCTTAAGTCTCTTAGGTCTGCTGACAAAGCTTTGCTGAAAGTTAACAAAACCCAAAACTTACATGGTAACTCCTTATACTGCCATATCATCGCCAAATACTGGAATTCCCTTCCCCAGCACATTCTGTCCAACACTGTTACACATTCATTTAAACAGTCCCTAGAGGAATATTTCACTAATCATAGGCTTTGCTCCTGTTCTCCTCCTGGCAAACTAATTGCTGTATATTTTCTTTCTCACCACTACCCATTGCCATTATATCTTGGCAATGAGCCTTCTATTCCTCCGTTGTGATACTTTTATCCTACTTAAAAAAAATTTGTTTTGCCTGCATGAATCATATAAGCTTACTGTACTAAATTTTAGATAGAATGTCAAGGATCTTACTTTGAACGGCTATTGCTTACTTAATAGTTTTTTTTCAACACATAAATGTCATCTGTACAAATGTATACTTATGTAATCTTCTTTGGAGCTTTTCTCCCCAGGTCTCAGCTGAAAACGGGCTTTCGGCCCAGCCAGACAGTATGAGGTAATCAAATTGAAATTAATAAATAAATAAAATAATTAAATGTTGTAATTTGCGAGGGTGTCTGACTTTCCAAAGGGTATAATTATGCATTAAGTTTTAAGGCATGGTTTTTGTACCAGTCATTCATCTGAGCTAGACCCTTTTGTAGGATGTCTGCATCATTTGGGGAATCGATGATTGCTCGCAACTTGCAGTCATCAACAAACATGGTAAGCCAGAGGCCTTTTGCATTAGCCTTGACATCAGAGGAGTATATACTGAATAGAAGGGGGCGCAGCACTGAGCCTTGTGATACACCACTAGTTACTGGTCTCATGCTGGAGCTGGACTCCCCTATCCTAATGACATGTGCCCTGTTCATGAGCCATTGGGCAATCCATCTAGTGACATATGGATCTATGCCCAATTTAGTGAGCTTTTCTATGATACCTGAGTGAGAGATTGTGTCAAATGCTTTTGACAGTATGCACTGTTTTGCTGTCATCCATAGCTGTACTGATTTTTGCAAAGAAGTCCACTAGATTCAGCAGGTAAGATCTGCCCTTAGTGAAGCTGAACTGGGTTGGGTCTACTGTTTGGAGTTTGTCTTTGTTTATCAGGCCCATGATTATTCTTTGCATGACCTTACATATGAGACTGGTCAAACCTATGGGTCTATACTTTCCTGGATCTGTTGACAATCCACCCTTGAGCAGGGGGGTGACCGCTGTCATTCTCCACTCCTTAGGCATGAAGTCCTCTGGAGACTATAGTTGAATACAGATTCAAGTGAAGTAGAGAGTTCATGTTTTAAGCTATATAAAAGGCATCCTGGGATATTATCAGGACCCATCAAGGCTGCGTTTTTGGCTTTGGAGAGTGCATATATGACCTGTTCTTTTATGGTATTTGGGTGAGGAACAGAGGGGGGGGGTATATCCTGGGAGAGGTGGCTGGAGCTGAATTTATTGGCCAGTAAGTTTGCTATATCCTCTGGTTGGGTACACATGATGCCTTCAATAACTAGCTCCTTGCATCCTTGGGTGTTGCCTTTCCGATTTCTGACATAGTTGAAAAATGCTTTATGGTTATCTTTGGCTTGGAAGGCCATTTTAGCTTTGAAATTCATTTTTGAAGACTTGCCAAAATTTGTTTGTTTAGGTTAATGAGGAAGTTGCTACCTTTTGGCATTCACTCTGTCTTTGACACAGGCATGATCTTTTTCCTTTTGTTGTACAGTTTATTTGTACCAGTGGTCCACCAGGGTGGTTTGTTTTTTCAGTTTGTCTTGGATTTATTTCAATCCAGTACAGCCATTTCAATGCATCTGGTTATATATATATCCTTCCACATAGACTTCTCTGGGTTAGGGGAATTTGGCTAGGCCCTCACTAAGTAGGAGGTCATTTTCTTTAAAAAAAGATTTTTAGGATTCTGGGATTAGATAGAGGTTCACGCTTAGTTGTTATTTCAATGATATTGCTTTGCGATCCAGTCTTGCCAGCAAGGATGTTACAACTGAGAGAAGCATCACTCCCCCAAGTTTGTGAGCATCAGGTCTGAGGTGTTAGTACCCATAGTGGGGGTGCGTACTAGCTGTTCCAGGGTATTTGCATTGTCAAAATCAAGAAAACATTGAGACTGCATGTTAGTGGTCATGTACATTCCTCAGTTAATGGAGGGGAAGTTGAAGTCTCCCATAAGTACGGTGTTCAGTTGGCTAGTAAGGGATTCTAGTTTGTTTGGGTATTGGGCATGCTTAACCTGATTCATGTTGGGGACCTGTAGCCAGTGTAAATATGACTGGAGTAGCTCCATGTGTCATTTTCTATTATCAGTTTTGAGTTGCTTGTATCCTTTATGTAGACTGACATGCCTCCCCCTTTTGTCTTTACATGTGCAGTGGGTTGTCTGAATGTGTGGAAGGCATTGTAGTCTAGCACTGCTGGGGTGCTTTCTGTGGTTTTGAACCATGTCTCAGTGACCGCACAGATGTCAGCATTCTCCAGGGTGAGGAGTGCTTCCAGGGAATGTAGTTTCTTGTTTAGATACCTAGCATTGAGCAGCAGTATCCTTAGCTTATCACGAGTACATTTTGCTATGCTGTTTGGCAGTGCCTAAAAAGGCACAATAGGGGTAGGTAATGTTTTTACCAAAATCCAAGCGCCTAGTAATGACAGGAGCAGACCATCCAGCAAAGCAGAGTGGCTTATCGACCATGTCTTCCCGTACTAACACATACTGAGTCCCCATTGGAATGACACCAGAAGCTCAGCCTATTATTGAAGTCGGTCATTTTCTGATGGTATTGTGGCATCATCTTTGGAGAAGGTGGAATGCTGCTCAATGCTAGGTTCATACCTGCCTGCAACACATATTCTGAGAGTTCAATCATGTCTGTCTTCATATAGTCATGAGAGGTATGTCTCAGGTGATTTATGCTCACATGAACTATAACCGAGTCATACTTGTACCTGTGGTCCAGTAACCTGATTGCTTGCATGATCCTACAAAACCTGGTGCCTGACAGGCAACTAACTGTAACCTTCTCCTTATTTAGCCTGGTGAAAGGACATCAGTGGGTTTCACTATGGAGTCTCCTTTGACCAAGATCAAGTCAAGTCAAAGTCAAAGAAAACTTTATTGTCATTCAGAACTACACAGCAGTGTAGCTGAACGAAATTACAATGCTTCATTCTCAGTGCAGGAAACAGTTGCACATATAGACAGAGAAAAATTAATAAAATATCACAATCACAGTAGAATTTTAATAAATAGCAATTTGTAAGTAAAGTAGAACAACAGTGACCCACACCCCTCCCAGAACAGGAGACAAGGGAGACAAGGAACAATATGAAGGCAATATTGTCAAAGTAAAATTGAAACAATAGCAGCATATCTATGATTAGACTGAATTATTGCACAGTTTGTATATTGCACTTTACAGTCCTTCAGTGTGTAGGTGAGCTACTTTAGTATTGCACTTGGTTATTGCACATCCATAAAATAAGCCCCTTGATTGGCTAGTTATGTAACGGATGTCATGGTTCGTTTTTCCCAAGAGTTCAACAGTCTAATGGTGAGTGGAAAGAAACAGTTTTTTAGTCTGGTGGTCTTACAATGCAGGCTTCTGTATCTCCTGCCCGAGGACAGGTGAGTTCACAGACCATTGGCAGGATGCGTTGGATCGCTGGAAATCCTTTTGGCCCTGTCGATGCACCATTTGTATAGATCCACCAGAGGTGTAAGGGAGGTACCAATGATTCTTTCTGCTGACATTACAACTCTCTTGAGAGCCTTCCTGTACTGATTGTTACAGCTCCCATACCAGACTGCAATGCTGTTGGTCAGGACACTTTCAATGGTGCCCCTATAAAAGGTCTGAAGTATGGAGATTGGTAATTTTCCCTTCCTAAGTTTCCTTAGAAACTGAAAGCATTGCTGAGCTTTTCTTGACTGTGCTGGATATATGGACTGACCAGGATATTGTTTCCATGATATGGACACTCAAGAACTTTGTACTCTTGACTCTTTCCACTGTCATCCCTTTCATCACTAGAGGTTTGTGTGTTACTTGAGAGCTTCTGAAATCAACAATCAACTCCTTTGTCTTGCTGGCATTCAGTGCTAAATTGTTGCTGTCACAGCAGACCAGTAGTTGATCAATCTCTTTTCTGTAGGCCTCCTCCTCTCCGTCTTTGACCAGGTCTATAACAGTGGTGTCATCCACAGATTTGATGATTCTATTCGTCTCATGTGCGGCCATGCAGTCATGTTTCAGCAGAGTGAAAAGTAGAGGGCTTAAGACACACCCCTGTGGTACTCCTGTGTTCAGGATGATACTTCCAAAGCTGTTGTCTTCCACACGAACCTTTTGAGGCCTTTCAGTAAGGAAGCTCAGAATCCAACTGCATAAATGAGTGTCTATGCCCAGTTGAAGTAGCTACGATATAAGACTATAACAATATACTTCAAGATATAAGATTTCATGGTGTTATGCCACATGGGCTTAGTAGATGAGACATTAGGAGGGTAGCTTTATGTGTTGTGATGTAATTTGTCTTGTATGTGTGCATAGGGGGTTATGAAGACTGTATTTGGGAGGCCTTTGGGGTTTGGGTAAGTTACATGTGAGCACCTCAGCATATGTGGGCCTATGTGTCTGATCTGTGGCTAGTACAGTGAGTAGTGTGTGTGTGTGTGTGTGTGTGTGTGTGTGTGTGTGTGTTGTGTGTCACTGACGACCTGGTTTCTTTTTTCCATGTGTCTGTATGTGAGAACCTTCCTTCCAGTGACGTTGTGTAACTACATGTCTCACATACTGCATTCACTGTTTCAAATTAAGTGGTTGTTAGTAAACATGAGGCAATTGCTACATTACCTCAGGATACCCATGTCCAGCAAGCTGGCTGCAGAGGTAGCAGGAGAGTGCCTATCCTTGGGTGCAGGTCCATAATAGCAGAGTAGAGTGGAGGTGTTTGCAACTTGAAGAGGTTTGGGTGCTTTGGGAAGTGTAATCTACAGTAAAGGCTGGTGCGGCAATGCTGTCCACAACCATGAACAAGACAAAAAATCAGCTGTAGCATGAATATTAATTCAACCACACTGAACAAATGAACTATTAAAACCAACTGAGTGCTTTAGTCTTTTGTCAACTTTCACAAAGACTTCATCAGAGTTAACTAATGCCTATCCCATAACGTATAAATACCAACATAATTAATCATGCTTAATTGAGGCTTAAACACATTTAAAGATGCAGACTAACCTAAACTACTGATGATAAAATTAAAATCTAATCAAGTACAGAAATATGAGCACAAAGGCAATAAATGTAATAAAAGGCACACAATTCAGATAAATAGTAATGCAATCAGTTGAAGGAAGTGCAAAAGATACTTCGATTTGCAGTTTGAATGAGGATGACTTCAGATGTAGCAATAAAACCTCTCTCCTAGCACTGTGTGTGTGTGTGTGTGTGTGTGTGTGCGTTGAATTTCAGACTTCATATTCTTCAGAAAATACATGGTAACACTACACAAAACATTTTATTCTAGCAAATTTCTAAGTTTATAAGATCTTCTTCTTCTGGCTTTTCCTGGATAGGGGTTGTCACAGTGGATCACCAGTCTGCTCATGACTGGCAGTGGAGTTTTATGGTGTCGAGTTGCCAGCCCGGTGCCCAACCTTCCACAGAAGGCAGGCACACACACACACACACACACACACACACACACACACACACACACACACACACACACACACACACACACACACACACTCACGCCTAGGGCCAATTTAGAGTGTCCAATCCACCTACAGCATGTCTTTGGGATGTGGGAGGAAACCAGAGCACCTGGAGGACACCCACGCAACCACAGGGAGGACATGCAAATTCCACACAGAAGGCACCCCAGCCAAGGATCGAACCAGAGAACTTCTTACTGTGAGGCGGAAATGCTAACCGCTGCACTACTGCAGCCGCACCTCCAAGTTTATAAGATCAATATTTGAAAATTGTCCCTATTTTTGGGGCTGTATTCCCCCATTATTGGTTTTATTCAGGTTTTTTGTGCTACGAGTCTGACAGCTATGGTGAGAACTGAGAATTGAAATCACTGAATATGTTTGGGGGCTGTACTCCCCCATTATTGGCCTTGTCCAGGTGTTTTGTGCTAAGAGGTTGAGAGCTAAGCTATGGTGAGAACTGAATTCACTAAATGATAGCCATTTAAGTTTCAATCTTCATGTCTTTCAAAAAAACATCTTGTATGGCATAGTGGTATGTTGCTCTGACTGTAGTGCATAGGGTCCTGGCGCAAAGACTTGGCAGTGAAATGCATAGTGGTAACATAAAATTTTATTCTAGCAACTTTCCAAGATTATACAAGTAATGTTTAAAATGTGTCTCTGTTTTTTGGGCTTATGTCTCCCCCCAATAAATTTTGTCTTTTTCCAGATTTCTTGTGCTGCAAAGTTGAGAGATACAGTTGAGTGTTGAGTGAATTTTACAAGGAGCTGAGAGCTTGAAGAGAAGTTTAGTGCTGCTTATGCTGAGGCTAGTCACATTGTTAATAGCACAACAGGTAAAGTACTTGTTTTTGATGCCGACGGCTGTGGGTTCTACTCCCACAGTATGTAGATGCATTGCTGATACTGTACTGTGTTGTAATTTTAAAGGGGGTGGATGCTGCAGTCCTGAGAATGACTACTTTAGTGGAGATACCTAGTAACTATGAACCTGTTATCCATTTGCTATCCATTCCCTATTGCAGTATTACTAGTTTATCATGTTTTTAATGTGACATTGGCAATTTATTCCTCAAGGGCAACGGGCACTTTATTTGGAGATGAAACAATGAAATATAAAGTTGTGTGCTAGCAGTAATCTCTTCCTTAGTTCGATCTCTTTAATGTGGAATTAGTTAGATGACTTTTACTTCTGCAGAAATTGTGCATATTATTGATACTGGTGGATTGTAGAAGTTTGAGTAGACTTTTACGATGGAAATGTTCTGAATTGGGCAGTTTTGTCATTATTGGTGCATGCATTTTGTTTCGTTGTTTACTGGAAAAATGTTCAAAACAATAAATTTAAAATGTCCTCTAACAACTGTACTGTATTATACAAGGAGTATAATTTAATACAAGCCAAGAAGGTGTTTATTGATTATCTGATCAGCTCAGGTACACTCCCTCCCAGTTCTTGGTTGGATGTATTCGATTAGGAACCAGTTAAATCAACTGTCTACAAGCACACACTTTTTTTGTTACTGAATATTTTCACGGAGTCTAAATGCTACTGAAAGTGATGCAGCCAGATTGAAGCAATCACTTCTCTCAGCTCTTTATTTTTTGGGGGGGAGCTACTTATTGTCCATATAGGGAGCTAACACTGTCATGTAGGATTTTTGCCTCACAATTCTTCCCGTTGAACTATACCTTCCAACTGTCCAGATTTTCACAGAATTAATAGATTTTTGGTTCTTATTTTTGCTTTGTTCCTCATAAAATTTGTAGTTTCTTGGCAAATCATTTAGGATTGAAGTCACTTAATAATGACAGACATTTAGTTTCAGACTTCATACCCTTCAGAAAAATGCATGCTAAAGCAAGACCTGTTATTCTATCAACTAAGTTTATACAAGAGCAACTTTTAGTACTGTTAATTTGTTCCCCCAATATATTTGCCCTTGTCCAGATTTTTTGCATTAAGAGGTTGAGAGGTATGCACAAATAAATCTCTTTAAAGAATTAGGTATATCCAGACCTCTCAACTGTCCCTGATTTTGGCTGAAAATGTTGCTCTTCCCCTAATAATCCCTCCGCAAAATGGCAATTTTGGAAGAAACATGGAGGATTTACAATTAATAAATAATTGTAATGATCTGAGTTACAGATTACTTTTATTTTAGAAATGCATGTAGATTCTCTTATTTTGTCAGCTGCTCAACTTAACAGTACTAATATTAAAACAGTGTCCCTTTTCTGACAGGTTCCCAGCTGTATTGTGTGGTTATTTTATATTTTTGCATCACATTTTTGGTCCATTTTTCATAAAATTGTGTTTTTTCTGGCAAATTAGTGGCAAATCATTAAAGATTGAAGTTAGAAAATAATGACAGTCATTTGAGTTTCAGTTTTCATACCCTTCAGAAAATTCATACTAATGCAAGACCTACTATTCTATCTTTCTAAGTTTATAAGAGCAATATTTAAAAGGTGCCCTTATTTTTGGGCCTTTGTCCCACTTCTCTTTATGGCTTTTTCCAGATTTCTTACTCTAAAGTTGAGAGGTATGACAAATAGGACTATCACTGTCAGCCAGAGACATTTCAAATTGTGACATACTTGTTGTACCCCGCTCCCCCATGTAGTGACTCTCGATGTGTCCAAGCAAGGAAAGGAGCAGTTATGCAGTGTAACTGTGCAAAGTATCCCTCCATCCAAGGTAGACACAAGTACTACAGTGGCTTTTCATCTATCCTTGATTTTGCAGAATGTTCTGGTTTTCTATCATATTTTATACTATTGATTTATGCTTCTTATTATTCAGAAAATGCATGTTGCTCTGTGTTTAAGTAGCAATGCTTTAATGACCATCATGTAAGCCTGTCTGGGATTGTAAGATGTAAGTAAGCTTTAATAAGCATACTGTTAAAGAATTATCAACATTGAAAGCCTTTTTGTTGTTGCCATGCAGAGAATATTTACATAACTAGATAATGTACAAGCCTTAGGTATTGAAATGCATATGACAGTATTTGTAATAAAGGACAGGATTACAGTATTTTCAGAAGCTCATTACATTTGTTGATTTGCAGTCATCTTTGCAGGCTTTACCTGTAAACTAAACAGAATGCCAATCTATCATATGCAGTCCATAACCTATGCAGCAATCCTTTAAGCAATTTATCTTGAGCTTGTTTCTTGTTTGCTCTTCATTTTTTACTTTGATCATGTTTTTACCATGAAACAAGTAGATAGTTGTTGTCAGGCAGCACCGCAGCAGGTCTTTTTTTGGATAAGAAACATTTTTACAAGTGGGGGTAATCAGTATCACAGAGACTGCTACTTTCAGCATGTTACTTTGCACTTTTATAAAGCTGAATATTAATTATAATTAGAACTGCAGTGCAAGGAGAAGTGGTTTGAGTTGAGTGCTGCTTGTTTTTCTTATACTTGATTTTGACTGGCATTCCAGTAATGTATTTAAAAAGTAATTTATGTTTTCATGCCTCACAACCTTTTTGTTTCCATCTAGATATTAAGTAAGCTGTCATGTAGCCAATGCATTGAACTATTTTTTTTTTCTTCTCCACTTCATTTGTCTTGATTGGACTCTCATAATGACGGTCTGGCACCCAGGGCAGCGTATTTAAAGTCCCAGTTTTGTGGTTATGAGCATAGCTCTGCCCCTTTCAAGTTGGCCACACCTCTTCCTAATGGCCCCACCCATTTAGCTGTCTCCTGCAGCCCTCCTTTGAAGTCAACAGCCGCCACTGCCTTTCTGTATCTATGGCACTGTCGCCAAACACTGACGAGCTCTGTGGGAGTCATATCCTTTTCTGTCATGTCATAAAGACAATATTAAGCTAATTATATCCTTCAGATATTTTGACCTCTACCTTGATCTCACACTTTCAATGTCAAATTATGTAAGCTAACTTAACAATAAAATTAAAGTATTCCCTCTGAGTACTGCAGGTTTTCTTGATTTCACACTGCCAAAACTCATAACGGTAATGGCATATAATCCAAGCCAAGTAAGAATATAACTTCTCCTTCCTCACCTACACCACCGCACATAATCAAAACAATCATCATGTCTTATCTGGTGAATAGCAGGAGTAACTGTGATGCTCTTAAGATAGCCAAATGCTTTGTCATCTAATTAGTGACACATGAATGTATAAGATTCCCAATGTCCCAACGTATTATCCAGACAGATTTATCGTTTGTTCCCCTAAATATGAACAACACTGCACCTCTCCCTCCTGAATTAAACCGCTTTCCATCACAGAATTTGATTAATTTCCTTCTGTTTGCTCTAAAAAAATTAGTACGATTTTTATTTTTCATTCTATGTTAACTAAAGGCTATCTCTCTTACATTTCTGATCATTGTGGACAACATAAAGAATGATACCAGGCCAGCTCTTTCTTTTTTCCTTTGTGTTAACAGTTTCCATTGCTTTTGTCAACACTTCTTTTTTGTTAAACTGTGAATCAGATGGCAAGTTTGCTCAGTTCACAGTTCATCAAAAAATTGATGTTGTGGGACCGGACTTAATGTGAGATCATCTCACAGAGGGGTTAAGGGAGTTTTCCCTTTTCCTTACTGTTTTGCTATTTTGTGATCTCAGAGTTCACACACACACACACACACACACATTATATATATATATATATATATATATATATATATATATATATATATATATAAGAAAAAGACAGAGAAAAGTAGAAATGTAGAATGGGGTTTTGTGGCTTGCTCCCCTGTAAAAACCTTTTTTTATAGTTTTTGCAGGTTTGGCTATTTTGGAACAATTTTACTGAAGCATGGATTAAATGTAGAAAGATGCTATCTAAAAAAATTGCATATATCATGCAGAGTATATAAAGGGTGTATGCTGAGAAAGACAACCTGTCTTAATATTTCTTTTTAATGAAGAAAAAATGAATTGCTTAATTTTTACTTAATTAACAAACTACATGCTGTGCAATGTGACCTACCTCTCAACTGTACAGATTTTCGCAGAATGTCCACATTTCTGGATTATATTTTTGGTCTGTTCCTCATAAAAATTGTGGTTTTCTGGAAAATCACTAGGATGATCTGAGGACTGAAGTCACTAAGTAATGACATACATTCATACCTCTCAACTGTACAGATTTTCGCAGAAAGTCCAGATTTTTGACTCATATTTTTGGTGCATTTTTCATAAAATCATGTTTTTCTGGCAAATTAGTGGCAATTCATTAAAGATCGAAGTTAGAAAATAATGACAGACATTTGAGTTTTGGGCTTCATATCCTTCATAAAATTCATGCTGATGTAAATCCTGTTATTCCATCAACTTTCTAAGTTTGTAAGAGCAAGATTTAAAAATTGTCCGTATTTATGGGCCTTTGTCCCACTTTATTAATGGCTTTGTCCAAATTTCTTGCTTTATGAGATTGAGAGGTATGCATACTTTTGAGTTTCAGACTTCACATGCTTCTGAAAATTTATGTTAAAACAAACCCTGTTACTTTAGCAACTTTCTAAGTTTATAAGAGCAATATTTAAAATATGTCCCTGTTTTTGGGCCTTTGTCCCCTCATTTTGTCAGGCTTTTTCCAGATTTCTTGCACTAAGAGGTTGAGAGGTATGCTCACCCATTACTGCCTTTGATCAGATGTGTAATGCTGTTCTAACACAAATCTCTGCATCTGTCAGACTATTGAATACAATGCATTCCCTTCTGTGGTTGTACGTACCCTGTAACCTTGTTTGGCTGCAGCCTGTTACCAGCAGATGTAGGATACATACCAATAGCAGATACAGTTGTCAGACCACAAATACAGCTGCTGTTTAGGTTATTTTCCTGGGGTTACCCTCCATTTCTGAATCACCTAGAGCCATATTTTACACTGTTGAGTGGCTAGCCCTATCACGGCTCACATTCTGTGATCTGTATTCTCCTATCTTGAGGATACTACACACCGCAGTAGATGCCCAAAGCGGTTGGTCTGTACAACTCTTCCCCCCTATAGAGCACCATGCAGAGTCTGTGCTGCTGCCAACAGCTCCATTCACAAGTGGGTTTGACATGGAAACACTCAGCATGTTTTTGGGGATGGGAGGAACCCTACAGAGGCACAGGGAGAACATGCAAACTCCAAACAGGCATTGGCCAGACATCAGGATTGAACCTTATGCATGGCAAGCGAAGACCTTAACCATTATGCCAACTGGTCTCTATTGCCAAAGGCCTGTGAACAATTTCACAAAAACAAATCCCATATAATGAGGCAAACATTCCTAGAACTACATAATAAAGCCAAAAAACTTGTAAAATGGGATAAAACCAATTACTACTGCAATATTCAGAAAAAGCACCCAAACAATCCACAAAAGTTCTGGGCTGTAGTTAACAACATATTACACCGAGGCAAATCAGCTACTCCCACTCCATCCACTCCAAACAATACAGATAATTTAGCAACCCAGTTTAATACTTACTTTACAAAAACAATTCAAGACCTCACAAATTCTCAGACCACCACTAACCACACCACTCTTGTCACAGACCAAAACAACATCCTCATACAAATGTCCCCCAACCAGTTTACATTTTAACCAGTGCCTACTGATACAATCAAAAAACTTCTCAAAAGGGTAAAACCAACTACCCTAGCAGCAGACAACCTTCCTGCTGACTTCCTACAAATTGCAGCAGAAGGAATAGCCTACCCAGTAGCCATACTCATTAATAGAGCTATCTCTGATAGCTCGATTCCTACTATTTGGAAAATTCCCCACATTCAACCCCTATATAAGGGAGGAAATTCCACTGAGTTAACATCTACCACTATATTGCCATCATATCCCCTGTCTAAAATTCTAAAAAGAGTTGTTCATACCCAATTCATTGATTACCTTCACAAACATGAACTGCTATCAAATACTCAGCATGGTTTTCACCGCTCTCATAGCTACACCACATCCCTAATGTCCTTCACCAATACAGTGAACCAACATAGGAATAACGGACAATTTGTATCTGCCATATTTCTAGTCCTACTGAAGGCCTTCAATATGGTTAATCACTCAAAATTAATCAGTGCCCCCCTCCCCTCCCCCAGTACCTCATCCATCTCCTGGTTTCAAAATTACCTAGCAGGGCATCAACAGGCCGCCCACTAGTAAAAACAACAACTATCGCCCCTCTTCCAGTTACCATAGGAGTCCCTCAAGGTTCCATCCTTGGGTCCCTTCTATTTTCTTTCATCAACCAACTCCACACCTCTACACTTCACGCCACTGTGGTTCAATATGCCAATGATTCAACTCTGATATGTTCAGCCTCCTTTCTACAAAAACTCCTCAATAACACTCAAGAATCTTTCCTATCAGCTGAAACTTGGCTCACAAACTCTCAGCTCATTCGTAATCCCAATAAAACAAAACTTCTTCTTTTCTACTCAGCTAAAGCCCCCTCCCATCCTTCAGCATCTTATCAAAAAATAAAACTATTATCCCAACAACCCACAACCCATTAAAAAAGTCCACAAGTAACTTGGCCTCCTTTACAGAAACAAAAAAATTCCTAACTAATAACACAAAATCCAATACTGCTCTCACACACCTCCTGTCTACTCTCTTATACGCCTCCTCAATATTTACAAACCTCCGTAAAACTGTCCTTACCAAACTTGAATCTTGCTACAATAAAACTGCCAAATTTGCAACAGGTGCGTCATACAGGTCATATCACTGCACATTGCTCAAACAACTAAAACAGCTTGAACTTCCTCATCTGCTACACTTTAATCAACTAACCTTCACCCACAGAATCCTTCATCACCCTAATAAAACCCCTGCTCTCTAAAAACTCATACAGCCATATACCACCTCTAGATCCCTCTGCTCTGCCAACCAATCTCTACTAGATATCTCTAAAGCAACCAATACAGCTGGTGAATCACTTTCTTTCATACTACATTCCAAAATTATGGAAAAAACTATCAACCTCTCTTACTTCCAAACTGCTCCTCATATAATTCAAAAAGCTCCTAAAACACATCTCTCAAACTCTTGCCTCTGTCCCTGCAAATCTCCAGGATAGCCCAATTCTCCTGCCTCCAAGACAAGAAACTCCATATGAATGTATTTTCTATGCCTCTGAAGTTGGAACTCTCTTCTGAATTAATTTCTAGTAGATGTATCAGTCTTAAGTGCTAGGATTTATATATTCCCTCTATCACAAACTGACATACTTACATTGTAAATGTAAATCTGATTGAATTACTATAACCGCATTGTAAATGCAAATGCATACTTTCCAGAATCTGTACTTATAAAACCATGTCATTGTTTTTTATATGTACTATTATTACTATATGTATTTTATTTTTTATTTTTTCTTTTGTATTGATTTTATAATGTATAACTGCAGCTTTTCTCCCCTGGCCTCTGCTGAAAAAGAACCTGTGTCCAGTTGGACTTTCCCAGTAAACAAATGTAAAATAAATAAATGCACAGAGTAGTAGAAAGTAAGATGGGACTGGTGCAGTTTGGATTCAGATCAGGACGCAGCACAACTGACCAAATGTTTATAGTGAGACAGATAGCTGAGAAGAAGCTAGAGATGAGGAAAGATTTCAATTGGGCATTCTGAGACTTGGAGAAAGCATATGACGAAGTGCCAAGAGAGCTGATTTGGGCAGTTCTGTGATCATTCAGAGTTCTAGAAACATTAGAAGAATTAGTGTAGGCTATGTATAAGGACTCAATAACTCAGGTACGAACAGTGTTCGATCTCACAAAGGGGTTCCCAGTGGGAGTGGGTGTGCATCGGGGTTCAGCTCTGAGCCCACTGCTATTCATACTAGTGATGGACTACATTAGCAAATAGGTCGGAGGGGACAGATCTACAAAGTTGCTGTGTGCAGACAATGTGGCATTACAGGCAAGCTCTGAGCAAGACCTTCTGTAAAGGACAGAGGAATGGTATGCAAAACTGAAGGCACATGAGATGAACTTGAGTACAGGTAAGACAGTGATAATGGCAGCAAATTGGAGAAATCAGAAGAAACTGAGAATTGAGACAGAAGGAAAGACAGAGGAACAGATTAACAGCTTCAAGTGTCTGAGAGGGGTGTTTGAAGAGAAGGGAAGTCTGAATGAATTGGTCAAAGCTAGAGTCAGGGGGGCTACAGCCAACTGGCATAGAGTGTCAGATGAAGTGCATGACAGAAGAATGCCAAGGAAACTGAAAAGTAAGGTGTAAAAAACAGTGGTGCATCTAGTATTACTGTATGGTACAGAAACATGAGCATTAAAGGCAGAGCAAATGAGGAAGCTAGAGGTGGTGGAGATGAAGTGCTTGAGAAGGGTGGTAGGATTCACACTGCAGGACAGACAAAGAAATAAGGACATAAGAGCAAAAGCCAAAGTAGCTCCAATTGCAGAAAAGATCAGAGAGAACAGATTACGGTCGTTCGGACATGTACAGAAAAGCAGAAGACTGTCTGGTGAAGAAGATTTGGGACAGACAGGAAGAAGACAAGAGGACATGAGGGCATCCAGCAAAGAGGTGGATGGATTGTGTGAAAGAAGATCTGCAACAATCAGACATGAGTGTCAATGAAGGCAGGAGTGTGGCACTGAATCGGGAGAGATGGTGAAAGTTGACATGCACCCTAACCCCATGTAGAAAATTGGAAAAAGCGGGTTTGATGATGATGATGAAGACCATCCATTTTCCTCTTAGTTATCATAATGCAGAGTCGCAGACAGGATGGTGGTGCATAACAGACTCTTCCTGCTCCACAGTCATGGCAAGAAGACATTTACAAATGGTTAAAGCTTCACTACCATAACTGTGAAGCTACCATCATTTACATGATATGTAAATGAGAGATCACTGTGTTGCTGCAGCTCTAAAAGGGAGAAGCAGCCAGACGTGGAATTCTGTACGTATGTAGTTTGTATAACATACAGGTCCTATGCAGAAGCATGCAATGTTTACGAATTTCTTGAATGGTTCTTAGTTTTTTTAAAGCAAATCCATATTCCTTACATGCACATCATTTATAGGAATACCCATTTTTTGCTGTATGGACTATGCAAGATAAATTATCTATCATGGCCAAAATGATGGGACAGAAAATCCTTAGTGGAAATATTGTGGAATTGTGAGTTGACGTTTTCCACTAATATAGTAAAATCCCAGGGATTCTTGTTTCAGGGTAGAGTCTAGCAGGTATCAGTTTCAGGAAAGCCCCTAATAAGTCTTGGGCCTTCATTCTGGTTCTCAGTTTAGCCATCTATGTATTATTTTATTGATTTTTGATTACTGGGAAAGTCCTACTGGGGAGACACCCATTTTCAGTGAATGCCCTGGGAGAAAAAGCTCCAAAGGATTACAAAAATATTTTAATAACAAAAATTTTACAATCTCCAAAATAATACAAACACATCTGCAATTTAAATAATCAAGAAGAGATACAGCTTATATGACAATGATTTAATACTTAGAGAAATTTTAACCAGTTTACAGAGAAATTAAGGATAAGTTTCTATAATACCAACAGGAATTGCAATATGAACTGAGGGGAAAAATCAGAGGGTTAAGGCATATTTAGAAAGGGAATCAGGGGAGAGAAATGGATTGAAGTAAGGAGTTGAGTGAATAAGTGAGTGTAATAAGATGTAAGGTATGAATAGGTACTTGTTCCTATTTAAGGATATAGTTTGTCCTTGGGCTGAGCAGGAAGAAAGACAGATATTGTCTAGGAAATCTTTTAGAATGGTTTTAAAGGACTGGAGGGAGGGTACCGACCTTCAAATAGGACCTAGTTGTTTAGAAGGGAATGGACTTGCTTGAGAGATAGTGGAAGTTTTACACCTCATAATATAAAAGTGTTTTGATGAAACAATATTTTGCCTTTTTTATATGTTGGGAAGACTTACCTTCTGCATCCACAATGAAGAGGCTTACTTTATTGGATGCTTTTGGGGGGGTGTAGGCTCAGTCCACTAATGGCAGTGCACCCTCCAGTTACAGAAGGACTA
Organism: Protopterus annectens; assembly: GCF_019279795.1. Lineage (NCBI taxonomy): Eukaryota > Metazoa > Chordata > Ceratodontiformes > Protopteridae > Protopterus > Protopterus annectens. The sequence goes on from NC_056749.1 coordinate 734,574,698, forward strand.
CAGGGTGTAATACATATAGTTCCTTTTGTGCATTTATTATTCTTGCACACAGCTCTGTCTGTCTGTCTGGCAAGTCATTATAAGGCCATTCCTGTACGGTGGTAGTTTAATATATTTGTACGTAGTTTGGTGGAACAGTTGTTACAGAGATGAATCTCAGAAGGTCTGTGCTGGGCCATGGCATCCTACACAGCTGAAAAGGATTACTTACTTTTTCAGGTGCATAGGTCTACAAGCCCCATACAGCTGCTTAAGCACATACTTTTCATATGCAAGTGAGGATTGCTGAACCTGGCTCAGTTCAGTCAACTGGTTATTATAGGGCTTTATCACAAAACGCTTTACAAAACCAAAACAGTTTAAATTCAAAGAAGCAAGAGTTAAACAAAAGTTAGGAAAATAGCTTTAAACAAGTTAGGGAAAATAGCTAAGTATGTACTTATACAGTAATTTAAGTATATGAAAGAAATAAAAAATTTAAATAATATACAGGGATTAAGATGAGAATAAATAAAACACAATAGAAATTCACATCAAAATTAAAACATCAGAAAATGAATTTACTCGTTCATTCTCCAATACCTGCTTTATCTGATTCAAGATTGCAGGGAAGCTGTATCGTATCCAAGCACTCGGCAAGCACAAGGCAGAGAAACTGGCCCCAGAGAGATGCCAGTCTATTACAGGATGCAGACACATATTACTTATAGCAATCATAGATATATGCAATTTAGATGATTGCCAGTACACCTATGGGATGTCTTTAGGATGTGACAGAAAATTGGGACACCGATCAAAACCCCCTACCAAAATGGGGAGGACATGCAGACTCCCCACAGAAGGCAACCCAACCAGGAATCAACTTAGAGATCAAAATGCTTTGGGGTAGGAATCCATCAAAAAATTCAGTTATCTCAAAACAAAAAACAAAACAAAAAAAAAACAAAAAACAACAAAATAGCATTTCAAATAATAATAAAAAAATCCTTATAGAAGTTAGCACATTAGACCATGGGAGGCTGTACTGGATGATATGACAGGTTCAGGTAGCAGCATGCTGGGCTGTGTCTCAGATTTTATTTTTTTGGGGGGGGGTTGGGTCTTTATTTTGAGGGAATGCATTTGTAAATGGCAACACAAGATGATACGATTTAGTCTGAAAGGCAATGCATCTTCCAGAATGTGAAAGGCAAGAGAAAACTACTAAACATTTGTGTTACAAATTATAGAATAATGGCTCATTACTATTAAAAAATTAGCATGCCGATTGGACAGTCCAACCAGCATACCCATTATACATCAAGTACATACCAACATAAAAAAGTCTGGCTGCTAAAGTACCATTGGTGTGGCCAGACTTTCTATTGGTAGGAAGAGAGCAAAATATAAGAAAAATCAGGTGCATTCTGCAAACTAAAGAAACAGAAACAAACAGAAACATACCCAGTTTTCCTTACGTTTTTTAGTGTCCTTCATAATCACTTGGGCTTCGCCCTTGTGCTCAAACCACACCAATCATATGTAAATCCTGATACACCCACACATACTCATGGATTATTGCTTAAGTATAGACTTAATCCAATGTGTCAGTAGAAATAAAACCAAGCACAATCAACATACAGGTTAAGCGCTTTTGTCTGTGTAAATCCCAAATCAGGTTCTGAGGAAGTCTGGGATTTACAAAGACAAAAGCGCTTAACCTGTATGTTGACTGTGCTTGGTTTTATTTCTACTGACACATTGGATTAATAACCTGGTCCACACTCTTTCAGTGGTAAACTGTTTGGTTTGTTTTTATTGATGATTTGATTTGTTTTTTGGGGGTTAAGTCTAGACTTCACAGGCTTCTGAAAAGCCTGTTCCAGAATGTTGGAGTCCAGAAAGTTCTCAGTCATGGACTTGGCAGTGCTATTTGGTTGTTATGGCCTTATATGGAAGTAATGTCCAGCTAATAGTTTGAACCAGATTATTATGGGTTGCAGCCTGGGTTCAGTGGAAATCCCAATTGTTCATTTAACCAATAATCTTGGTTAATCTAATCCAATTAATTTCAAACTATAAATAAAAAAATAAATAATCCACAACTGTGTGTGGTATATCACAATTTACCTACAGATGGAGTAGTTTGAGCACAAGGGCAAAGCCCAAGTGATTAAAGAAAGCTAACCATGGGTAAATCCTGATATACCCACAGAAAGAAGGGGATTATTGATATTATACAATGAAATGTTTTAAGAAAGAATTTGCTTCTTTACTGTTTACTGATGTATTGCACATACACATGGCACATACATCACAATATTTGCACTGTACAGTAGTTTCAATACAAAGGCAGCTTCAGAGAAGAGAGAATTCATGTAGCAGTACACTTTTATCTCACTGTGACAAGTTTCTGTCAATCCTTTTTTTCAATCGCTAGTAACTCACAATATAAGAATTGCCAGAGGTTTACTGCAAACGTTTACAAGGGACGAGGAAAAATACTGGGATAATGAGAGATGTTATGCTGAAGTTTGGACAGTTGACAGGAAAGGTTAGCAGTAATGCATTAACTCTAATGCCATTAATTATCCCTTTCAACTGTCCAGAATTTTATGGAAAGTCATGATTTGTTTTATATTTTGCTCTGCCCCTCATACAATACGTGATGAGGACTTTACTTGGCATGTCCCAATAGAAAGTCTGTCTGTTCAACACTAGTTAAGCAGCCAAACTTCTTTCTTTTGACATAGGTTCATTGGTGGATATTAGGCTATCTGCCCGAAGGCATTTATAAGTCTAGCCAGAATGTGTTGGCTTTTGCTGTCCCCTTAGATTAGTTCCCTGTGCCTCTGTCCAGCAGATCCACTGAAGTGATCCCCAAGGTAAACTTTCTGTTTCCCAAGCACTCGTCAAGGTTTCTTTTGAAGAGTGTTAGCGAGGACCTCTGCCTAATGTAGACTGGGATCTTGTTCCAAAGCATGGGAAGTCTCTGGGACAGGAATCTATCCCTCCAGCAAGTCCTATTTATTGTTGTGGTGAGGTTTAGATCCCTAGAGCGTGTGGCTCGAGGAGATAAGGTTTTCATTAGGCGGAGCATGTCCATCAATTCTGGGTTGGACATGGCCTTGTATGTCAGGCAGAGATCACCTCTGAGTAGGTGGTATGCAACCGAGTACAACTGGAGTTTCTTCAGTCGGGCTGCATAGGGCATCTGTTTGAGGCCATTGATCCTCTTGGTGAGGTACTTCTGTGGTCTTTTCAGCTGTTGCAGGTCTCTTGTAAGGTACATCCCAAATGGGGTGTTGTACTCTAAAATGGGTCTGATGAGTGATGAGTGGATGAGCACAATGACCTCTTTTGATCTGGATGCAAACCCTTTTGAGATTAGGTGGGCCACATAGAAGGATTTTCTAACCACTTTGAAAATGTGATTATCAAACGAGAGATTACTATCTACTTGGGTCCCCAGATCCCTTAGTACATCTTCCATATTTAGGGGATTGCCACCTATGTGGTAGTTTGTGGGTACTTTGTTTTTTCCAAAGGGGATGACTATGCACTTTTTGGCATTTAGCTTGAGGCCATGATTTTGACACCAGGTATCCGTCTCAGTGAGACCCTTTCGGAGGATGTCTGTGTCAGCCGGAGAGTCAATTATAGCCCCTAGTTTGCAGTCATCTGCGAACTTGGTCAGCCATAGTCCTCCTGTGCTTGCATGTACCTCTGAGACATATATGCCAAACAGGAGGGGTCCTAGGACTGAGCCCTGGGGAACACCACTTGTAACTGCTTTAGAGACAGACCTAACTCTCACAACTGTCACCATGTGGGTTCTGTCTGTGAGCCAGTTGGCAACCCATCTTGTGACGTAGGGGTTTATGTTCAGGCTGGTGAGCTTGTCTATAATACCAGAATGGGGAATGGTGTTGAAGGCCTTAGCGAGGTCTAGGTAGGCTGTGTGGACCATCTTTTCCTGGTCTATAGCCTTGGTGACTGTCTCGGCGGGTTTAGGAGGCATGATCTGCCCTTAACAAAGCCAAACTGGGTAGGGTCCAGTGTTTGGAGGTTCCCAATGTCTCTGTTAATGAGTTCCATGATGATGCGCTCCATAGCCTTGCAGACCAAGCTAGTCAGGCTTATAGGGCGATAGTTCCCGGGGTCTGTTGTGGCTCCACCTTTGTGGAGCAGAATAACCGTTGCTGTGCGCCACTCTATGGGTATGTAGCCTGTGGAGAGGCTGAGTTTGAACAATGTGTTTAGGTGAAGGGTATGTTTGTCTTTGAGCTCATGTAGGATGCAGCATGGGACACTGTCCAGTCCCATTGATGCTGAGTTTTTGGCTTTGGAGAGGGCTGTTTTAACCTGAGTGTCTGTGATTTCAGGAACTCTACATATGCTTGATTTGTAATGAGCATGCTGACTGAGCATCCAATCACTGTGCACATTTTGGAATACTAATAACCTTTTATTGTATAATTGTTATATATATATATATATATACACACACACACACACACACACACAGGTACAGATAAAATACATTTTAAAAGATATCAAGATTAAGATAATGCCACTTTCTTTTTCAAAATTGTGACAATGAGTTGATGTGATTTATTTATGAGTTTTTTTGCTTCATAGTGGCATAGTGAAAGACCTTCCTAGGTAAAATCACCTGCTGATTTTGTGTTTTCTGTATTAAAGGTGCAGTGGAACATAACCTCCACTCTTTTTTTTTTCAACAGCTGCCATGGTATCTTTTATATCACTTGTGCCATCACATTCTCAGATAGAAGGAACATTAGTTTTATGTGGCACCCTTCTAATAATCACTAACACATCACTACTGGAACATGATTCTAAGTAGCTGGTGAGGGGACAGAATCCACAGCCTTTTAATCTTCTTTGCAATAAATGTATGTATAATACATGCTATACCACTGAAACTGATTTTATTTTAATAAAATCTGAGCTGGTAGTAGATATCCAGGAAATAAATGGTTCTTTGTGGATTTCCTTAACGTGAGGAAAATGGGAAGGAAGAATGGCCTGGTTTAAAGACAATTTTCAAATTTCTTCAGAGAGTGCATGTGTTAATTCTAAGTGAGGCCTGTTCATTGTAAAAGAACAAACAAGTTCTCTTATTGTTAGAAGGAACCATCATGAGGGCAAATCTATAGATATATTTGTCTTCAGAGGACACACCCCCTAATGATTACAGGGGCCCATAGACTCATCCATTATGAAAAAAAAATCACAGCCCCATGCATTTTTTGTCATTCTGGACTTCAGATGATTCTTGTTAGTTTTTAGGTATTATGAACCATAACAAATATGGAAGTAAATACTAATTCTCCCTCACTTGTTGGGATTAATGATAAACCTTCAGGGAGGTTTTGTCATCCAGCTTTGTCAGAGTTACTGAAGACATCATATTAAAACACTGGGCCAGATTCAATAATTCCTACACTAAGTGTACACTGTTCTGAGTGAACAGACAAACACACACATAACTCACACCTTCTTCCTCCTGCTTTTAGTTTTCTTACTGATATTCTTGTAGCTTTAAATATTGACAGGGATTCATAAAAGTTGCCACAAAGTATAGACTACATGTGCACTTAGTTTATCTTTCTGAGTGACTAGAAAGCACAAAAAATGTGATAAGAATTTTATTGAATACATATCATGTACACATAGAGTACACTTAGTGTAGGCTTTGTTGAATCTGGCCCATTTTTGTACGTAATTAGTTAATATGGCAGCAACAGTAATTTCTCTTATGCAGTAGAACAAAGATGGACTCCCAAACTCTCAGAAACATACAGCTGTTGTGCTTCCTTTGTTATGAATGTGTGCACTCAACCACCATTATAGCATGGGAGAGTGTAATTAGCATTTATAGAGTACGCAGAGCATATTGGAAGTAGATACACATGAGTAGAACAATATCTCCTGTTGTGTGAGCAATATTTTACCATGAAGTGTTGACAATTACTTTTTAATAGACTTCATAATATTTGTATTAATCAGAATTGGCATACTGCTGGTTAATATATATATATATATATATATATATATATATATATATATACACACACACACACACACACACACACACACACACACACACACACACACACACACACACACACACAAACACATAGGAAAATACTGTTTAGTGCAATTTGGCAAATGTGGGATACTACGAAAATTCTGCTTGATTTAATATTAATTTTTAATATACACTACCAATATATGAAATCAGTATAATTAATGTTTTTATTAGGTACCTCTGAAACTCTCAAGGAGATGTTCCCAGTATTTGAAATAAATAATACAGGTCAAGGTTAAAAATGTAATAAATTATCACTCACTCAGCAAGAATAAATATGTAACAATGCATTGACAGTGCATAATGATGAATCTCAACATTCATTGTACATTTCACCTCAGATGCATTTTTCAAGTTTAACATGCATTTTTCTCTCTTGCAAAATGCTGTTGAATAACTTCATAAATATTACTTGGAAAAAAAAATGAACTTCATAAAATAGTCAGACAATCACACATACATACTTGTCATCAAAAGTTAGTTTTGTGCTGATATCTTCTAAATTCTGAACAGGCAATAAGGGCTCTGTACACGGAATACTGGTCTCTGTTTCACTGTTGTTATGGAGGCTGTTTGGCTGAATATTACAGGAATCGTCTTCATTTTGTGGCTAGGAACAGTGACAAAGGAGAGAGAGAGGGAGTATGAGAAATAAAGACCTTTAAATATTGTAGTTACTATCATGAAGTGACAGGCAATGAGACAACCGAATTGTAGATTTAACATGCAATTTCTAGAAATGCACACTTGTGAAAAGAAGGTTATAGATTAGTTTGCTCATTTTGTACATAACTGTGGCCTCTCTTCTGCTCTTTGTTTAGTTTCATACATTAGTTCATAATTAGATTTTTAAAAGTTTATTTGCCCACTACTTGAGGTTTCTTACTCTCCAAACAGCAACTCATTTGCATGTGTCCAGTGAATTATTTTATCACAGAATTTCTTTTTTTTTATCAGTACTGATTATTGATTCCTATAGGTTCATAGGTAGGTACTAGGCTCTCGGCTCAAGGGCCTAAGTAAGCCTAGCCAACAAGGTTCCCTAGCTTACGCCACCCAAGAAAGTTAATTTCCTGTGCCCCTGTCGAGCAAAGCCACAGAAGTGATCCCAGGGGTGTATTTCCTATTTCCCATCCACTCATCAAGATTTTTCTTGAAGAGAGTTAATGAGGAACTTTGCTAGACATAGACGGGTGGCTTGTTCCAGAGTATAGGAAGTCTGTGGGACAGGAATCTTATACTTCCAGCATGTCCTGTTTATTGTGGTGACAAGGTTTAGGTCCCTAGAGAGTGTAGCTCGGAGGGATTGGGATTTCTTTAGGTGTAGCATGTCCAACAGCTCTGGGTTTAACATAGCTTTATATGTTCGGCAGATATCTCCTCGAGTAGGCGATATTTTACAGAGTAAGCTAGAGTTTTTTGAGACAGTCAGTGTAGGGCATCTGTCTGAGGCCAGTAATCCTCTTTGTGAGGTACTTCTGTGGCATTTCAAGCTGCTGCAGATGTTGTGAGGTACATTCCAAAAGGGGCATTGTACTCTATAATAGGTCTAATGAGTACTGAGTAGACGGGAACAATGACCTCTTTTTTCCTGGATGAGAACCCTTTTGTGATGAGGTGTGCCACATAGAAGGATTTCCTGACTGCTGTGGTGATGTGATTAACAAAGGAGAGACTACTGTCCACCTGGGTGCCAAGGTCTCTTATCACACATTCGGCATTAGGTAGACTGCCATTTATGTGGTAGTTCATGGGTACAGAGTTGTACCAAAGGGGATGACAATGCACTTTTTTGGCATTGTGCTTCAGGCCATGCCTTTGACACCAGGCATCTGTCTCAGTATGGCCCTTCTGTAAGATGTCCACATCATTTGGGGACTCAACTATGGCTCCTAGTTTGCAGTCATCTGCGAACTTCATTAGCCAGAGACCTTCTGTGTTAGCCTGTACTTCAGAGAAGTAGATACCAAACAGGAGAGGTCTCAGGACTGAACCCTGTGGTACTCCACTTGTTACTGGTTTGAAGTCAGATTTGGAGTCTGCAACTTTTACACTGTGGGTTCTGTCAGTAAGCCAGTTGGCAACTCATCTTGTGATGTAGGGATTTATACCTAGTTTAGTGAGTTTAGCTATAATTCCAGAATGGGGCATGGTGTCAAAAGCCTTGGCGAGGTCAAGATAGGCTGTGTGAACCACCTTTCCCTCATCGACGGCTTTGGTGACTGCCTCAAAGAAGTCGATCAGGTTCAGAAGGCATGATCTGCCTTTCACAAACCTGAACTGGGTAGGGTCCAGAGTTTGGAGGTTACCAGTGTCTTTGTTTATGAGTTCCATGATGATACATTCCATGGCCTTGCAGACCAGGCTCGTCAGGCTTATAGGGCAATAGTTCTCGGGATCAGTGGTGGCTCCCCCTTTGCGGAGTGGGATAACTGTTGCTGTGCATCATTCAGTGGGCACAAAGCCTGATGTGAGACTATAACTGAGCATGGTGCTTAGGTGGGGAGCCAGTTCATTCTGAAGTTCGTGTAAAACGCAGCCTGGGATGTTGTCCGGTCCCATGGATGATGTGGTTTTGGTTTTAGAGAGTGCAGCTTTTACTTGCATAGATGTGATTACAAGGACTCTGCATTCTTCCTGTATAGATATGGGCCCTTTAGGGGGTGAGAGGGGGGGTAAAGTTAGCACTGAACCTATTTGCCAGGATGTTGGCAATATCAGTTGGTTCTGTAATTTTCGTGTTGTTATGCTATAACTCAGAGCAGATCTGGGTGTTAGTCATTGAGATTCTTGACATAGCTATAGAATGCTTTGTGGTTGTCCTTAGAATCAGTGGTGATTTTGTTTTCATAGCTATCTTTAGAGGATCATATAAGGGATCTCAGCTTCTTGCTGAGGCTGACCAGGGAGCTCCTCCACTCATGGGATTTTACTCTCTTTTGCAACTGTTTCTTCCTTCAGTTGTAGAGTTTGTTTATGGCAAGGGACCACCAGATTGGCTTCCTTTTTTTGGAGGATAGCGTCTTGGTTCTGTTTGGGATAGCACGATCCATGTAGTCATGTAAGTGCTTATAGAGTGCATTTGTGTAGGATTCAGCAGCTGTAACTGTATTGTCCATCTGCATGAGTGTCATGAAGTTCACCACTTCTGTCTTAAGAAGCATGAAGTTGGCTTTGGAGAATTTTTTTACTGTGATTTCCTTAATGGTGGGTGGGGGTGGGATGGGATATCTAGGGTGATTAGCTTATGGTCGGATCTGACCAACGAGGAGTTGACTTCAGGTGTGGAACACTGGTCACTCATGCTGGTAATGACTAGGTCTAGGATACTGTTGCCCTTGGTGGGGGTGTGGATAAGTTGATCCAGGGCATTGAAATTTATGAATTCCAGAAAGCGTTGAGTGAAGGAGTTGGTACATGAGTACTTTTCCCAGATAATGGTGGGGTAGTTGAAATCGCCCATTAGGGTGTTTGGTTGAACCCTAATATTTTCCAGTATATCAAGAAAAGAGGAGTGGGAATCCTAGGGCAAGGTGAGGGATCTGTAGCAAGCTACAATTTGGATTGCAGTTTTGCCCAGAGTTAGTTGCACTTGGATAACCTCGGATGCATTATGTTGCGCAACTAGCCTGGAGGTGTGGATATCCTTAATGAATATGGACACACCTCTGCCTTTGGTGTTCTGGTCCAGGTTAGATGGCCAAAAAGTGCGGTATGAGTTATAGCCTGGTAAAACAGGGGTGCTCTCTGCAGCCTTGATCCAGATCTCAGCCATTGCACAGATATCTATGTTCTTCATTTTAAGGAGTGCCTCGAGTGAGTGCATTTTGAGATTTAGACTTCTAGCATTGAATAGCATTACCCTAATTTTTTGCTTGCCTGTTCCTGTTATGGTGGTGAATTTGTCATTTGAACCTTGCCTAAAAAAGTCACTATAGGGGTGACAAGAGCCTTACCCAGTATCCAGAATCCCAGGGATGACAGGTGCAGGCCATCTCTGGCAAAGCATCATGGTTTGTTGACCATGTAGTCCCAGGCAGACAGATACTGGATACCCTTAGAATGACACCAGAAGCTTAGCCAATTGTTGAAGTCAATCATTTTGCCCTTGTACTGCGGTATCATTCTGGGCGATGGCGGGATGCTACTCAGGGCTAGGGTCATACCTGCCTGGGCTACAAGATTGGAGAGCTCTTCCATGTCTCTTTTCATGTAGTCCAGGGAGGTATGGCTCAGGTCATTCACACCAACATGGACAATGACAGAGTCATATTTGTACTTGTGGAGTGACCTGAGTGCATGGGTTATGTGGCAAATCCTGGCACCCAACAGGCAGATGACAGTAACCTTCTCCTTGTTTAGCCTGGTGAGTGGGACATCAGAGTGCCTGACTATAGAGTCACCTGTGACTAGTGTGTTGGGTACTTTGTTTTGCCTTGTGGGCTGTGGTCTGTTGGCACACTGAGTCTGTGGGCTACATGTCATTTGGGTTGTGTTGGGGTTGGAGGTTGCTTGCATTTCTGCTTTCGAGGTCTCTGTTGCTTTAGCAGATTATTATTGAGAGCCTCCGTGAATGTTTTTGTGTTTCTATGTGTGGATTTTGGTGGTGTAGGTTTAGTGGAACTATGTGATGAGTGTGGTGTGGTGCAATTGTTTACCTTCTCCTCTTGACTGTCAGGTTCAGTCTTGATTGGAGAGAGCTTTACCTCCAGTATAGCTAGATAAGTGCTTCATTCACAGGTTGTGGTGTTGGGTGGTAGGAGGAGAGGGTTGTCTGTGTACATGAGGCAATTTCTACATTGCCCCAAGATGCCCAGATTCATCAGATAGACAGGAGAGAACACTGGGAGCTGACCCTTGGACATGCCTGAGTAAACAACTACTTTCCTCTAGACAAGTGAGGAAAGTGAGTATAAGAGCTGTTTTTCTCTAAGCAAGTGAGGAAAGTAAATTCTTTGGGCAGTAAAAGAACCATGCACCACTAGGGAATTAGGAGAACATGTAAAAATTCCCCTAAAAAAAAAAAAAATACACTCCCTGCTTTGTCAGACTCAAAGTGATGGCATGCGATTTAAAAACATTTTCCTTGTAAACACATTATTTTTCAATATTGGATTAGCAGTGCAAATGATTTCACTTTCATAATACTGAGCAAATGATGGCATGTGATTTAAAAGCATTTTCCTTGTAAACACATTATTTTTCAATACTGGATTAGCAGTGCAGATGATTTCACTTTTATAATACTGAGCTATAGCTTTTAATACTGTAAAGCTCAATTATTTTACCTATGGTGTTAAATGCATACACAAGTCATTCTTTACTAGTAAATTCATTGAAAGATTTTGTTTTTTTAACCAGTAACACATGATCGGTTAAAATTAGCATTGCATCATTAATCTAAAATCAACAGGAAAACTTAATTTGAATGTTAGACAGAAAATTTAAAAATGAAATAATATTTAATTACTTATTTGTCTGGATTTCCTATAAAATGCAAAGCTTCAAACAAAACTTGAAGAATTAGTGAGGTGATTTTGACTGATGCTTGCTCAATTAAAGAGCGACCTTGGGCATTCATCTGCAACTTTGACAGCTGTGACAAAAGAATGAAGCATTTTGAATGGTACACCAAGCAGCATGATAAAAGATAAATTATTATTTCTAATGCTGACAAAGAGTTTTCATGGTATGGTTGAGACAGCACTAGTGAAATAAGTAATGCACCTGAAGGATAAGCTGTCAAAGATTCATGCAGTGACTGCTAAGTTCATTAAAATATTCATGGACTTATAAATAATAAATAAAGTCACTGAGAGTTAAAAAACTAACATTAAATTCATAGACATAATGTTGTCCAGTTTGTTCACCCCCAAATAATAAACACACTGTCAGCAGTCAACTAATCAAGGCTAACAAAGATCATACTCAAAGAACATGGTTCATAGGATGATGCCCTTATTTATCACAATTGATTCATTTCTTTATACCATAACTGGTTTGAGATGCAAGAACAAAGTATTTACACACACACACACTCCCAAATGGGAGTGTCAATTACAGTCCCTTGTATGACTGTGTACACCTCAGGTGTTTGCTTATGAGCAAATGAATAAATAATGGCCTCAAAATATATTTTAAATCACTGTTATGAGAAACATACAGTACAACCCAACCTCTAAATTTCTTAGAATGTAAACTACAACACCTTTCCAGAAAACAACAAATTTTATAAGGAATAAACCACAAATCTGATGCAAAATCAGGGATAGTTGAGAAGTATGCCTTTTGCTCATCCCCCCACACACACAGACACGAATAACCATCAATTATAGCTACTTGTATGACTTTACAGATCCAATATTGAGATCAGGCGAATGAATAAATACATAAATAATGGTCAATAAATGCATCTTAACTCAGTGTTATAAGAACCATACTGTGTAATCCATTGCAACTCACCTCTTCTCTGCCCTCTCAACCTCTTAGCTCAAGAATCAGAGACAAAAACCCTAAATCAAGAACTAATTTTAACTATTTTGATTATATACTTAGAAAGTTGGTAGAATAACAAGCAATGCATTAGCAAGCATTTTCTGAAGGACTGACTGCCTTGCCTGAGTGACTGTAATCCTCACTGATTTTGTCAGAAAAATCAATCATTTTTTTGACTTTATGACATTTCAAGGTCAGCTGAAAAGCAGGTGAGTCTTTGTTTTAAAAATTAACATAACAACAGCTGTTGGAAAACTATGCATTTTCTGAATCATAAGAACCATGAAACTCTTATGACTGGCATTGGTTCATAGCTAATTACCAGGCTAGCTGTCCCATGGGCTCTTTTTAAGCCTAACCAATTTCCCTCTCACAGATAAAGATCAAACCCTGTACCTTGTGTGACATCCCCACTCTGGGCCAGTAAGCTTGAATCTTCACCACTGACACTCTAGAGAGACATTCACTTGGAATGCAAATGGATACACTCGGTATTTCCAGATGAAGACTGCTCTGCATCAAGTACAATTTCCCTTAAGAGCACACAGGACACACACACAGCCCGGGGTCTGGGTTTCTCTATATCTGTCTCTCTCCAGGTCTCCAATAAGGCCCTCCACTGTCACAGCTGTGTTCCGCACCCTCCCTGTAAAACCAGTGCTTCATGTCCCTGATCTCTGTAGCTGACATACACACACACTTTGAGATTTAATTTTCACACACACACACACACACACACACACACACACACACACACACACACACACACACCTGGGAAAGGCTAGCACAGATTACCTGCTCTACCACCTTTGCCCAGACTATGAGGTAGATTCAGTATCACCAGTCAGTTACTATAAGGCTTTTAAAATGGTATCCAATTATACTGATTAAAATGAATAATAATACCAATGGTAATATTGACAAAACAGCCAGGTTTTCAGGAATGGCCAGAGTTATCACCAAGTAAATATATGCAAATACTCTCAAAACTTAAAGATTTTTCTAAAAGGATTAGTCACAATAAGAAGTTTAAATATATTTAATAAAAAATAATAAAAGGAAATGAAAATACTAAATATCTATTTGCAGTAAACATCAGAGTTTCAGTCACAGGAAATATTGAAAATAACACATCTGGAAAGAGTCACACAGTTAGAGAAAAACAATACTTAACTATTCTCACTATATTTTCCTGACTGATCTAGAAAATAAATTACTGTTCCTACTTACTGAATAGAGCAAGGCATGATGATGTGGGTAAGTGGTCCTTGTTGTCAGATCCAAGACAGAATACAGAATATTGAGAGAAGTCTCATACTAATATCTAAATATTATTTCTGGATTACAGAATGATATCACACACATCTGGTCATTTGACTCTGCTATCCCTCATCACTAGAAGCTACCAGGGTTGTGGCTCCTACATGTCAATAATATACACACAAGAGCATTGTTCAGATCAGGTGCAGCTGCTGGAACTCATAAAATCATAAAACACTTCCCTTCTTCCTACAGGAGCTAATAAACCATACTTCTTACAAACATTGTGTCTCTGGCTTCATTCAAAATGGTGAGATAACATCTTTATGGCTTAGGCCCAGTATTTAATTTCTTTACTATTTTTAAGTTTGAGATTAACCTCTTCTCTTCTAGTATCCTTGGTTATAATAGATTTAAACAGTTACAATAATGCATGTACTTTTCTTTGCTTTCCAAATATTTCTAAAAATGTTCTGTACAAATCAGTTTAATATACAAATGACATATGATTCTTTACAAAATTCCAGCTAGCTGCACTGGCATATGTTAAAGATCTACTGCCCTACCTCTCCTGGCGTAGCTGGTAGTACCTCCTACCATCACACCTTGTGTCAGTGAGACAAACACCTTAACCATTATACCAACTGTTACCTAACTATAGGCCTCACTGAGTTACCAGAAAATTGAGCATTTTATGAAAGACAGTAAAAATGTGAGGCAAAATCTGAGATGCTCAACAGGTTTGGTGGCAGTTGAAAGGCAGAGCTTTGCCCTCTGCCTGAATGTGTGCATGCATATGCATACACCCTTACCACATCCATGTCAACATTTTCAGCGGTATATGTTACCATTGTTTTTGTTAAAAGACTGTGCTAATGGAAATTACTATAATTTTGCATTATGTTTGAAATAAGATATATAAAAGGCACCTGTTAAATGTATCAAGTATTTGCTAATACACAGTTTAATAAGTACACAAAGGATACCTACTAGTTATAAATTTACCTTCCGTTTTTTTTTACCCAGATGTAGGTCACTTTACTGGGGCTTTATCTTGCATAAGGTAAGTATTGATAAGTGTATCCACACTTGGTTAAGAACATTTTTTCTTAACTCTAAAACGGGAAATAATCTCCTTATGTAGTTCACTGGCAACATTTCCAAAATGGTCAAAAAAGTATGTTGCTGGACATATTTCAGGTACCCTTTTTCATAAATAGTTTAAAAGTTGTCATTAATTAATGTAATACTTACATTAACACCATTTGTGTGACATACTGATTTTTCATTTTTTCGATATTTACAAGATAGTGATGATAATATGGAGACAGTATTTTCTAAGCTCTTCCTACTGGTACTTTCATGACTGAAGGAAGTGCTCTTAGTGTTTTGTTTGACCAGGACTGGTTCTTCTAATGCTGGTGACAATGGATGAACATGCAGCTTTTCTTCTCGTTTTTTTGTTGTCTTCTTTAATGTGGTTCTGTGTAAAACAAGACAACAGGCTAGAACTATGCATTTGAATCGACATGGTATAGCTCAATAATAAGTAGTATTTATAAAGCAGACATGAAACATTTCCCTAGAGCATCTCATATGTGGATCAATTCATCACTAGAAGATCATTTTCCACTCCCATTTTGTGAACAATGCATCATGAATGCAGGACCTATATCTGAAAACAAAACAGTGTAAGAAACTTCTCTATGTGGAAGATTTTCAGTCCATATATTTCTAGTTAATCACTGCATATTAATCAGATCAGACAATCGTAGTAGAAGTAGCGAAAGTAAACTCATCTTAAGTCAAAACAAAACAAAACAAAAACTAATAATAGATAATATATAATTGTACAGCATTACTAAGTATTCAAAAATAATCCAAGCAAGGCACGCACAGTCTCTTTCCAGTCGAAAATCCTTTATTAAGTACATAGACAAACGATCCAAGTAAAACAAAAATAGAGTAATTATTTCCTCACAAGCTTTCTAAATATATATACACTTTTTATCAGGCATGGGAGTGGTTTATTGTGCTGTAAAACAAAGTTTTACTGGTACACATGTTAAATTCACATCCCTTCCCCCATCAGTGTGACATTCAAGTGGTCCTGCCCTACTTAGTAGCTGTCATAATAATATATAACCCTTATGTACTTTAAATAAAATTTATAATGATGTGGTACCTCTTATTTAACCAAATTATTAAGTAGATTATAAGGATAGCTATGAAGAGAATGAAGAATGGAAAGGCTGTTGGCCCAGATGACATACCTGTGGAAGCATAGAGGTGTTTAGGTGAAATGGCAGTGGAGTTTTTAACCAGATTGTTTAATGAAATCTTGGAAAGTGAGAGGATGCCTGAGGAATGGAGAAAAAGTGTTTTTTTTACTGATTTTTAAGAATAAGGGTGATGTGCAGAGCTGTAGTAACTACAGAGGGATTAAATTGATCAGTCACAGTATGAAGTTATGGGAAAGAGTAGTGGAAACAAGGTTAAGAAGGGACGTGATGATTAGTGATCAGCAGTATGGTTTCATGCCAGGAAAGAGCACTACAGATGCGATCTTTGCTCTGAGAGTGTTGATGGAGAAGTACAGAGAATGTCAGAAGGAGTTGCATTGTGTTTTTGTAGACTTGGAGAAAGCATATGACAGGGTGCCTAGAGAGAAGTTGTGGTATTGTATGAGGAAGTCAGGAGTGTCAGAGAAGTATGTAAGAGTGGTACAGGATATGTACGAGTGTAGTGAGACAGCGGTGAGGTCTGCAGTGGGAGTGACAGATGCATTTAAGGTGGAGGTGGGGTTACATCAAGGATCAGCTCTGAGCCCTTTCTTATTTGCAATGGTGATGGACAGGTTGACAGACGAGATCAGACAGGAGTCCCCGTGGACTATGACGTTTGCAGATGACATTGTGATCTGTAGTGAGAGTAGGGAACAGGTGGAGGAGACTCTGGAGAGATGGAGATATGCTCTAGAAAGAAGAGGAATGAAGGTCAGCAGGACTAAGACAGAATATATGTGTGTGAATGAGATGGAGGATAGAGGAATGGTGATGATGCAAGGAGTAGAGGTGGCGAAGGTGGATGAGTTTAAATACTTGGGGTCAATAGTTCAGAGTAACGGTGAGTGTGGAAGAGAGGTGAAGAAGAGAGTACAGGCAGGATGGAGTGGGTGGAGAAGACTGTCAGGAGTGATTTGTGACAGACGAGTACCTGTAAGAGTGAAAGGGAAGGTCTACAAGAGGGTAGTGAGACCAGCTATGTTATATGGGTTGGAGACAGTGGCATTGACAAAAAGACAGGATTTTGAGCTGGATGTGGCAGAGTTAAAGATATTAAGATTTGCACTGGGTGTGACGAGGGTGGACAGGATTAGGAATAAGTATATTAGGGGGTCAGCCCAGGTTGGAAGGTTTGGAGACAAAGCCAGAGAGGCAAGATTACATTGGTTTGGACATGTGCTGAGGAGGGATGTTGAGTATATTGGGAAAAAGATGCTAAGGATGAAGCTACCAGGTAACAGGAAAAGAGGAAGGCCTAAGATAAGGTTTATGGATGTGGTGAGAGAGGACATGCAGGTGTTTGGTGTGACAGAGCAAGATGCAGAGGACAGGAAGAAATAGAAACAGGTGATCTGCTGTGGCGACCCCTAATGGGAACACTCCCCCCCAAAAGGAGAAATATCTATCCCACCAGAGTCTAGCCTTCCAAACATCTCAGATGCCCAGGTGAGAGCTGCTCTCTCTAAAGCAAAAAACACAGCATCAATGGGACCGGACGGTGTCCCCGGCTGTGTGCTACACGAACTCAATGAGGAACTAAACCCACACATAAGGCTGCTGTTTAATCTTAGCCTTACTACAGGATACGTACCCAAAGAATGGCGTACGGCAACTGTGGTCCCACTCCACAAAGGCGGTGCTTCTACGGACCCTGGAAATTACCACCCCATAAGCTTGATGAGCCTTGTCTGCAAAGCTATGGAGAGGATCATAATGGAACTCATAAATAAAGACATTGGGGACCTACAGACACTGGATCCTACCCAATTTGGCTTTGTCAAGGGCAGATCCTGCCTCTTGAACTTGGTCGACTTTTTCGAAACGGTCACTAAGGCCATTGATGAGGGTAAGGCAGTTCACACAGCCTACCTTGACCTAGCAAAAGCGTTTGACACAATACCCCACTCGGGCATCATAGAAAAGCTCACCAGCTTAGATGTAAACCCATATATCACAAGATGGGTTGCAAACTGGCTCAAGGACAGAACACACAGGGTTAGAGTTGCTGGTGCCATGTCAGACTCTAAGCCGGTCACGAGTGGTGTCCCACAGGGCTCAGTCCTGGGCCCCCTCTTGTTCTGCATTTATTTTTCTGAAGTGCAGGCAAACATAGTGGGATTGTGGCTGACAAAATTTGCAGATGACTGCAAACTGGGCACCATAATTGACAGTCCATCAGACACAGACATCCTCCAGAGAGGTCTCATAGAAATGGATAACTGGTGCCAGAGCCATGGCCTTAAGCTAAATGCCAACAAATGTATAGTCATACCCTTTGGGGAAAAACAAGGTAACCCCTAATTACCACATAGGTGGTAATCCATTAAACACGGAAGAAGTTATCAGGGACCTGGGGACCCAAGTTGACAGTAACCTCTCTTTTGACACTCACATTGCCAAAGTGGTTAGGAAGACCTTCTACATTGCCCACCTGATCATGAAGGGATTCACATCCAGATCAGGAGAGGTCATTGTACCCCTGTACTCTTCACTTATCAGACCAATGATTGAGTACAACGCCCCATTCGGAATGTACCTTACCCGACACCTGCAGCAGTTGGAAAGACCCCAAAAGTTCCTCACCAAAAGGATAAAGGGGCTCAAACATATGTCATACGATGCCCGACTGAAGAAACTCCAGCTCTATTCAGTCGCATACCGTCTGCTCAGAGGTGATCTGTGCCTGACATACAAGGCCATGTCCAACCCGGAATTAATGGACATGCTCCACCTCAAAAAATCCAAATCCACCAGAGCTATGAGAGCAAGAGACTTAAACCTCAACACGGATATAAATAGGACGTGCTGGAGGGACAGATTCATCACCCAGAGACTCCCTACACTATGGAACAGAATCCCAGTCCATGTGAGGCAGAGCCCCTCACTGACTCTGTTCCAGAGAAATCTTGACGAGTGGATGGGAGATCGTAGGTTTACCCCGGGAATCATCTCTGTATCACTGCTGGACAGAGGCACAGCAAACTAATGGGTATAGTATTCTCATCCTAAGGGGTGGTGAAAGCCACACACACTCTGGCTAGGCTTATAAATGCCCTAGGGCAGATAGCCTGGTATGAACCTATGAACCTATGAACCTATTAAGTAGATTATTAAGTCTGTGATTTTATTCAAGACAATATACTACATGGCTGGAAATATATCAACCTTAGTTCATTTGGCAATCAAAAAATATATATAAATATATACATATACATTTTGCATGTAAAAATCTATTTCTATTTAAATAACCTATTGTTAACAAAGATCGCTTTCATTCTTCTAGACTTCTTCAGGTCTGTTTACAAGAACCCTAAAAGCCTATATAATTGTATAATTAGTTAGTATTGTTATTACACATTTTGAATAAAGTGGAAAAAAGAACCAGAAAAACAATAAAAATAAGAAAAAATGTATGTATGATGATGGATACAAAATATACACTTAAATTTCAAATGATTTTAAATGGTATTTAAAACCAATTTGTAGAATAAAATAAAATAAAATACAATTAGTCATGTAAACAATGTGGCAATTTTCTAATTTCCAGCGCACTTTTAATTAAACAGTAGTAGTTTAGTCCAGGCTTCCTAAAAGAGTTCAGCTTTAATTGCCACGAGTTCACGTTTCTCCAGAATATTTGGGATGTCTCCTTCAAGATCACCCATGCCTATGCGATCCAGGATCTGGAACTTAAAACCTGTGTGTCTTATATCTGGTGATTTACTGAGCTATTGTTTGTTCTCTGCCTATAAGACAGAGCAGATACAAATGTACACAACCCAGTAAATAACTTCTGCTTAGAAGGTATAAGCAGTGCTGACATTTATTCCATCTACTTACCAGTTGTGAACTACCAATCAGTGCCATCAACATTTTTTATTTATATATTTAACATTTGTTATTATCATTTCAAGGGTCATGGTTGTAGCTAGAGATAATGTAATATGTGGCCTACAATTCTAAGACCTTAATCAATTTGTCTTCCTGAATGGTATATCTTTACTGCTCAGACTAGTTGGTTTCTTTGAAAGAGTTATTGAAGTCGCAGACAAGGGCCAGTCTCACAGCACTACCTATCTGGACTTAGCAAAGGTCTTTGATACAGCTCTCAATGCTGGTATTATTGATAAGATCAACTAGCTCAACAATAACCCCCTGTGTCTTATGCTGGGTAGTTAGCTGTCTGACTGACAGAATACATACAGTAAATGTTGGTGATACTTCTTCATTAAACATAAGGCCACTAGTGGTGTCCCACATGACTCCACAGAGCTGGTATCTCTTTACCTTAACCCCTGTGTCTTGTGTTGGGTAGTTAGCTGTCTGACAGACAGAATACGTACAGCGAATGTTGGTGGTACGTCTTCATTAAAGATAAGGCCACTAGTGGTGTCCCACATGACTCCACAGAGCTGGTATCTCTTTACATTAACCCCTGTGTCTTATGCTGGGTAGTCGGCTGTCTCACTGACAGAATACATACAGTGAATATTGGTGGTACTTTTTCATTAAACATAAGGCTACTAGTGGTGTCCCACAGGACTCCACAGAGCTGGTATCTCTTTACATTAATTCCAGTGTCTTATGCTGGGTAGTCGGTTGTCTCACCGACAGAATACATATAGTACAGTGAATATTGGTGGCACTTCTTCATTAAACATAAGGCCATTAGTGATGTCCCACAGGACTCCACAGAGTTGGTATCTCTTTCACTCAGCATAAAGGTAATAGTGATTGGCCTCTTCCTCTCTGATGTGAAGATGTATGTCATAGATCACTAATTAACCGCATCTGCTTTTGACTGCAAACTAGGTGTAATTAATTTTTCAGTGGACATTCATATCTTACAGGAAGAATGTGACAGTGACAACATCTGGTGTACTGACGATGGTGTGACACCCCTGCACTGGCCCAGTAATCGAGGAGCCTCAATCCTCACCAGTAACACCAGTGAGGGACGTGCACATTGGGAGGATGACAAGTACACACACAGTAAAGTACAATTTCCCTTAAGAGCACACAAAGATCACACTCAGTCTGGGGCTGGTTTCTCCTTCTTTCTCCAGATCCCCAATAAGCCTCCCCACTAGCACGCTATAGGGTTAAGATCTCAGCTGAGTGGTCAACCCAAAACCTCCAGCACCTTCTCTGTTTAACCAGTGCTTTGTGTCCCTGGCCAAGTAGCTGACACACACACACACACACACACACACACACACACACACACACACACACACACACACTGATATTTGATATTTGATTTATATACAAACACACACACTCCTGGGGAAGGCTGGCACAGGTTCACTAGCTATGCCTCCTTCTGCCCTGACTATAAGGTAGTACCAGCTGCCACCAACCACCCTTTATCATATACTTTAAGGCCCTTCCCAAAGAGTGACCAATTCCACTGTGTAATGTTATTATTATTCAAATGGTAAGTGTGTCCAAGACTAAGGTTATTTAGGAGTGGCCTAAACAGTGTTAACAAATACATATGCAAGTGCTCTAAGAGCTTAAATATTTCTAAACAAACCAGCCACAATTAATAATAAATAATAAAAGCACAAGACAATACTCAATAACTCAACAAAGTGACAACAAAGTTCAGAATCACAGGAAATATTTTAAAACAACATTGCAGGACAGGCTCACATAATTACAGAAAACATCTAAACTAATCTTGCTATATTTCTATGTCTAAGAGAAATCATTGTAATCTAGTACTTACTATTAGCAAAGCAGAAGTGCTGGTGAGAGGATGTTTCTAGATCCAAGACAAGACACAAAATACACAGACTCACTCTCTGAGATAGTTATTAAACTACTATCAAACATTGCTGCTGGGTTATCTCAGATTACATAATTCTTGTCACTTCTGCCTTTAGATCCCAGGCTAACAGAAACTTTCAAATGAACACCTCTGTGTCAAAAATACTTATTCCTAAGAAGTTGCCTGGAACTAGAAGTTGTAAAACCAGTTAAATAATTTTACCCTTGAAACCTTTAATTATTTCTGTTTCCAGACAATAGAAAGAATTTCTAGCTGCAGACATTCTGTCTCTTTGCTATGGAAAACACAGTCATAAAACTCTTTGTCAACTTATTTTCTTAGAGTTTTACAGGTTAATTCTGTATGTTCCAACTTCTACCATGAAAACATACATTTGCATAGGCACATAATCCATATACATTTCTACTCTTCTCCAGCAGGGTGCACTGTGGTTACATTTTTGAATCTCAGCATGTAACATACAGTTTAATTACATTTGTAAGACAAGCCTATGGATCATATTAATATTTACAATCACAGAAAATTATTTACAGAATTCTAGCTAGCTGGGCTGGCAGCTTCACACACAGTTTCAAGCTCAGTGCAAAAATGCAACATAGTTTCATTTGGGAAACATCACTCAAGTGCATATCACATAAATGACACTCCCTTAAAACTGACACAGTCATCAGAGATTTTGCCACATTCACTCATAAGGAAATATCCTCTACCATATATCAATCATATTTATGAAATTAATCTACCTTACTATGATAATTGCTAAAGCTGTATCTTCTAGATATAAGGAAATCATAATTCTTTGTGGTGATCTATGCCTTTCATACATTTCACAATTTCAAAGACCCTGTCCTCTGAGACCTCTTTATTGTAACAATAACATGACCTTCTGACCCAATGTATCCTTTACCTGGAGAATACTCTACCCTAGTGTGTCAAACAACATAATAGGATATCCACCTGTAAAATGACTTGTGATGACTGGATGGGTGTTCACAGATTCACCCTGGGGGTATACTCCTCATCTGGGACAGCTCAGTAATTTACCAGTATATTATGTCGCACTGGTTAAGATAAGTTCCTCATTGCTGTCCTAGATCCCATTTGATTTAGGCCATTTTAGGGAGACTGATGTGATGCATCACATTTACCTGGGTTGTGATGGATGTAAGTAAGACATAACATTATTCCCCAGGACTATAGTTTACTACAGACTTTGTAAAGTAGGAGAGCATCACATCTCTGAGACACTAAAACATTTTTCAATATACATGAGCACTGATAGTGTTAGAATTCTGTACAAGACTCTGGGTAACTGTTCTACAGAGGGTACTTTTTATGCTGAAATTTCATGATCCCCTGTCCTTCCATTGTAGTTAATATTTGGGACCGTCAAGGGTTCTTCATTTCCATCAACTGCCATATTATCCTTGCACTGTGGCCCACCAAATACACTGAATGCCCTTTCCGTCTTCCTCTTTCTAAGAATGGATGTAAATAAGCTTATACCCATCCCGTGACTTTTCTGCATTTTTAATACCATACATATGATATATCACTATCACATTTATTTATTTTATTTTCATTTATTTGACATTTCTTTATCGGGACTGGGGATGTCCAACTGGGATACTACCCCAGTGGAAGCCTGGGTTGAAAAGTTCCACATTTATGTAATATGTTTACAGTTAAAGTTATTATAAATCATAATCCAGAAGAATGACAGGGGCTGCCTAGCACTAGTTATCCCCGTAAGTGATACAAACATACAGAACATTCAGACAATGTCAAAGGTTGCACACCCCCCTTTAGGTAACTTCCTTTCTGTCAATTGAAGTACTGTATATATGCCTATATTATGATAATTGATAATAAGTATTTGTCCATTTCTCTCCAAAGTCCTGTGTCTTGGAATGCCTGGTTATTTTAAAGTAAGGTAGAGCTGCAGGGAATAGTTGAATGGGTGGGGCTAACAAAAATCATAGTTCTCATTTGCCCAGATTTTTGCTGGATGTTCATATTTTTGCCTCATATTTTTGGTCTGTTCCTTATAGAATTTGTGGTTTTCTGGCAAATCACTGAGGACTGAAGTCTCTACATAATGACATATATTTGAGTGTCAGACTTCATATCTTTCAGAAAAAGGCATGCTGACCCAAATCCTATTATTCTAGTACCTGTCTAAATTTATAAGAGCAGTATTTAAAATCTGTTCTTATTTTTGGGCCATTGTCCCACCACCATTTTGGCTTTGTCCAGATTTCTTGTGCTACAAGATTGAGAGGTATGGCTGGAACAGGGTGGGGTACATCATCAGGTCAAAGTTGAACATACTTACAGTTTAAAATAACTGATCATGTGCCACTGCTCGTGCTAAGGACCTCTGTCACAGTAGTACCCTTCTACTCTTCCTCTTTATTCTACATGACATCAGGTCCCAGTGTCCATCAGGGAGCTAGTCAAGTACACCACAAGACACTGCCATACCCTGTGCCAGAAAAGGCTGAAGTCTGCCAGTCACGTCTATAAACAAAAAGTTTTTGTGATCACAGAAGCAGACCAGGGTGAGCAAAGAGCCCTGAGCTGTATCACTCTGCATATGTTAAGAAGTGTGCATGACTCTTGCTTTTAGAGTTAATAATTTACTCCTGTACTAGAAATGCTGGCTCTATTTAGGGTAAAAAAAATGCAATGCACAGATTTCCGTCAGATACTGAGATGCATGGAATTAATGGAATTTATTGTTCTGGAAGGACAGACTGAGACACCACTGATGGGCCACAGAATGGAAGCAGGCTTCAGGGCTCATGTTGTTGCATTTTACTTAGTAATATTTGAAAGTAAAAGTTTTAAAGTTGTATCTTAATGCTATGTATAATGAAATAATTCTTCATAAATGTTTCATGGGGAGGAAGCTGTGAGCCATAAGTGACTTCATTTTCTTCTTAATATCATCAGATAAAGGATTTTTTTTCTGGTAGCCTCAACTCAAAGACCAGGCAGCTGATTGAGATTCTTGCTGCATAACACACACAGACAGGTAGTAGAGCTTGGAACATTAACCACCTAAACTGTCCCCAGAAGCTGTGCAAGTGTGTCCCAATCCAACTGCTGAAAGTGTGGTTATAGACTTAAAACGGGTCCCGTACCAAGGTTTAAATTTGCAAGCAGAACAAATGCTAGGATAAGAGATGCTTAGGAAATTCCACACTGCCTCTGAAGGCACTTCACGGCTTGACTTCCCAAAACAAAATGTACTGTGGTGCTTGTTCTAGATACAAGTGATACCAGTAAAAAGCTCTGTAGACATTACTAGTTACGCTCCGCCTTTACAAGTCATTTCTTTTTCATGTTGTTGAATCAAACAAACAAAAAAGTTTAAACATGACGGACTAAAATGTAATTTCAGCCATGATGACAACAAAACAATCATACTGAGTGAGAGTGACATTAGCTATTGGACCTGAGTGATAGCAAAATAAGGGATGGTAACTGAAAGCAAATCACATTGCAAGATGCAGTATGAGGTACAATTGGGTCATTTCAGGTATGGAAAGCAGGGTGTCCTAGACATGGTCTTAATAGTACCAAGGTGCCTTCCCTTACACACACGCATGCATGCACACACAAGGAAACACATGCATACAGACAAACACACAAACAGGTACACTCATATACATGTACACTCTAAACGGGACGTGAATGTAGCTTTTCTCTGAAAGATGCTGTAAAACCAGTCCAATCTAGCATACAGGAATGATGTACTTTATGATTCACAGGAACACATTTAAAAAACATAAGCTTTCCAATTATACAAGGGTGTGGGCACCCATTTCGGACAATTTTAGGCACTTCAGTTTGTACACTTGCAGAGAAGCAAGTATATCTGTATGTAGATACAGAAAGACATTCCAATAAGAACACTAGTGAGAGTGAATGAATTATCACTCCCACTTAGCTTGAATAATTTCAAAAATAATATTTTGGCAAGTTAAGCGGCACAACTTGTTGTCAAATAGCAGGAAGAGGAACACTAAACCAGGGTATACATTTACCTTGAAAATAGCTTTCATAAATTAATTAGAGTAATAAATTAAGATCATAAAATTGCCTTATATTTGAAAATAGTTATGTATGACAAACTGGAACTTGTACTCAGTTTTATGAATTACCTCCTGCTTGAAAATGTTGCTAATAAAAGTCCTTTCCTATTAAACAAATTGCAGACACATTTTCTAGAAATTGAAAACCTCAATTAATAGGTTTTAATTTACATTTTATATGTGTTTTGCATATCCTGTATACCAAACAGATACAGAATTCTGCAGATGAACTGATTCTTGTTGAATAGTCTTGATAAGGGTTAAGAGGGAAAACAACGGACAGCAATGAATTATCAGGGTTAAGACTTGCAAAGAAGTTTGAGTCTGATTTCTTCCCTCTGTGATCACATACCCTGTTACCATACAGAATTTAGAAAACTTTGAGCCAAGTGAGAGGGAGGTGAAGTAAATTGGGGTAATTGACTGCACTAACTTTATGCAGAGAGTACCCAGCTGAAAACAAAACCGAATATCAAATTTAGCACATTCATGGAAATACTTAGTTGTTGTTTCTAGTAACTAATTAAGTTTTAGTAGTCCATCCTATATACCCTAAGAGCAGTGAGCATGAGCTGATAAATTACTTTCTTTAATACTCATTTTATTGCTCTTTGCAAAATGTTTACTGATCTCACAATATTATTAAATGAATGAGTGAATAAATAAGTGCACACATGCATGCATTTATGAGGGATGTGCCATATTTGAAGACTGAACGTTTAGATTTTATCACTGTGATTGGTCATATGTCAATTAAGTGACAGATTAGTAAGCAGAGTGGATCCCTTCAGCGATCGTACTCCTGTCACCATCTTTAGTTGTGCCTAGAAAAGGTGTTCTTTAAGAAATAATAAATTATCAATCTGATAAACATATTAATAGTGACATGCAAGGGCCAGGTAGACAAATACTTCATATCCTTATACTGGGAATATGTCACTCCATCAAAGGCAATTTCAGTGAACGCAAAGAAACTGAAGCCAGTCGATGAAACCGCCTTCAATGAAAGTGGAGATTGCCTTTCTCTCCACTGTTGTGTTACCTCAGAGTTTGTATATATAGTTCTGTGGGTGTGTGGGGTGTCTGCTTTCATGGGGGGGGGGGAGTGTAGGGGCCTTGCCCCTGCAAAAAAAAAAAAATGCTTCAATGTCCATTGTAGGCTATTTTCACAAACGGATTTTGGTTTATTCGCTGGATTGATATGAAACCCATTATATAAATAAGTACAGTTTAAATTACAGTTCACCATAGGTACTGAATGCCCATCTCCTCCCCTCTGCTCCAATAATGCATATAACTACTGAACTGCTTAGTACATTCCCATGTGTCATTTGGTGTATATTCTGTCCCACTATTCTTTGAAAGTTGTGTTTTATTGGAACTGTTACGTACATTTACTTGCAGCCTCCATACCGCTCCAGCCATTCATATGGCATAACAGGTTAGTTTTCATACAAATTGTACAACAGATGCAAAAGCCATGACAGTGTAAAACAGTGATATTTTTTCCCAATTTTTGCACAAATCTTTGTACATCGCTGTTTGGTAACATGATACTCAAACATACTGTGCCAGAAAAAGCAAAAGTCAAAACTGATAACAGTTATTAGAAAAAAGTCACAGTTACAGCTATTTAAATCAACAGTTACTCTGTGTTAAAAATATACTGTTCAAACTAGCTTTCAGCTGTCCCATCTGCATTTATTGGGGCTTACATAACAATCATGCATAAACTTCTCAAACCAGCATGGATGCAAAGGTGGTGGTATATACTCACCACGCATATTTTATTATAATCCTTTAAGGACAGACAAAATAGGGCTAATGATTTGATATGCATTCCTAGCTTTCATAATATGTTTAGTCATTTTCCACCTGAATGTTAAACTAAATCAAAATTTACTGGCATAGGTTTGGCAGAAATGTCACCATGACGTATATGCACAGGGACAAGTGGAAAGGGTTGAGTAAATAAAATGAATATCAGAAACACCCATTACAAAATGCTTACAGATGAAGTGCAAAACGTGCCAGTTCCAGCATTAGCATGTACTAAACATAGACTATTATGCACTACCTAAAAGAATACCTCCTTCACAAATTATGTAATGCAACCTAAAAACTTCTCAAAAGAAGGAGAAGAAGGACTTTCTGTTACACAGACTCATAGGTAAGTACTAGGCTAGCTGCCCTTGTGGCAGATTTTAAGCCTAGTCACTTTCCCTTTTTGTGCTTGAATTAACCCATCCCATTTGGTTAGAGATTGGTCTTACCCATCATCCCATTTGGTTAGAGACTGGTCTTGCCCATCATCCCATTTGGTTATAGACTGGTCTTACCCATCATCCCATTTGGTTAGAGACTGGTCTTGCCCATCACCCCATTTGGTTAGAGACTGGTCTTACCCATCATCCCATTTGGTTAGAGACTGGTCTTGCCCATCATCCCATTTGGTTACAGACTGGTCTTACCCATCATCCCATTTGGTTAGAGACTGGTCTTGCCCGTCATCCCATTTGGTTACAGACTGGTCTTACCCATCCCTTGGTTGATAATTATATCATCACCACTGAAAATAATGGTGATCATACCACAGATAATTTGAGGGGATCACTACTAAATCCCGAATACTTATAATATCGAAGACCGGAACCCTGAGACCAGATACCCGAAAGACGAGAAGACCGAAAGACCAGAAGCACGAATTTCAAAATCGCGAAGTAGGGAGATGTTGAAGTAGCGCTTCTGGTGTGCGGTTTGTGAATGGATAGGTGGAAGGTCAGGTAAGTATCTATGTTTGATTGTGTTGGTTAGGGGCTTTAGTGTGTGTGTGTGTGTGTAAGTGTGTGTTGTGACTGTGATGTGTGCGTGTGAGGGGAATGTAGCTGTGTGGTGGTGTTTTCATGTGTTTGTCTGTATAGTGCGACCTTGGAGTGAGAATATTTAAGTAGGGGGTGGGGGTGGGGCGCAGCCCCCACATGATGGGTGCAGGGAGGCTTGCCCCCCTGCTTTTATGTAGTGTAGGTTTGTGTGTTTGTGTTTTGGTTGATTGTGTGTGGTGTATGTTTAGTGTAGTGTTTGAGATTTTAAATTTTGCACTTCTGGTCTTCCAGTCTTCTCGTCTTTCGGGTATCTGGTCTTGGGATTCCGGTCTTCGGTATTGTTAGTATTCGGGATTTAGTAGTGATCCCAATTTGAGAGAATCCATGCATGGCATGAAGCATTTAGGAGCTGCTTCTGTACATCAGTAGTACAGGGGTCAGTCCTGTGGTAATTTTTATGTTTCCTATCCATCGTTCCAAGTTGAGCTTGAATATGGACAGGGATGAACTTTGTTTTATGTGGATAAGAAGTCTGTTCCAGAGCATCGGTATCCATAAAGAGATGTATCTGTCCCTCCGAATCATTCGGTTGATGTTGCAGAAGAGGCTTAACTCCATAGACTAAGTATTTATGATGCCATTTGACTTGCTGTTGTGCAGTAAATCCATCAATACTGGGTTGGAGGATGCTTTGTATGCCAGACACAGATCCCTCTTAGCAGTCGGTAGGATGCGAAGTATAGTGACAGGGCTTTGAATCAGTCCATGTAAGATGTGCTGTTTAGGCCTTGTATCCTTTTAGTAAGGTATCTCTGTGGGCGTACCAGTTGTTGCATGTGTCTGGAGAGATAAATGCCAAAGGGGGCAATATATTCAATGAATGGCTTAATGAGGGTTGAATAAAGGGGACAATGGCATTCTTAGATCTAGACACAATCCCTCTTTTTACAAGCTGTACAATATAGAAGGACTTTCTTACAACAATGGACACATGTTGGCCAAAAGTTAGGTCACTGTTCAAATATGTTTCCAAGTCCTGAACAACTGGGTTAACACTTAGGGGCATATTGTTAACGTGATAGTTCTCTGGAGTAGATGACTTCCCAAAGGATACAATAATGCATTTTTTGGCAGTTAGCTTCAGTCTATGATTTTGGCACCAGTTATTTATTTCAGACAAACCTTCTTGCAGGATGGCTAAGTCATTTGGGTATTTAATGAGTGCTCCCACCTTGCAGTCATTTGCAAAGTTAGTCAGGCAGAGTAATTTAGTATTGGCTTTTACTTCAGAAAAGTAAATGCCAAACAGGAAAGGTTCCAGCAGAGAACCCTGGGGGACTCCATTGTGGACTGGTCTCTTTGTGGAGTGCCTTCCCCTATCTCTGAGCCAAGTGGCAATCCAGCAGGTGAGATAGGGATTTATTTATTTAGCTTTTCTACTATGGCTTAGTGGGGAAGTGTGTTAAAAGCTTTGGCCAGATTGAGGTATGTGGTGTGTACCATTTTGCCTACATCCATTTCTTTGGAGAACATTTCAACAAAATCCACTAGATTAAATAAGCATGAACTGCCTTTGATGAATCCAAACTGAGATAGGTTCAGTGTATGGACATTCCCTATGTCCTGACTGATTAATTACATGACAAGTCTGTAATTGCCTGGGTCTGTGGAAGGTCCTCCCTTATGCAGGGGATTGACCATAGCTGTTCTCCATTCACTTAGTACAAAACCTATATGAAGGCTGAGAGAGAACAGTGTTGGTAGGGGTGTGGCTAAATCTTGTTTCATGCTATTAAGATGCATCCTGGGATATTGTCAAGCCTCACTGATGCAGTATTGTTAGCTTTTGATAGTATTTTTAGGACTTGGTCTTCTGTGATAGCTGGAGATATACAATGATGATGGTTTGTAGTTTCTTTGAAAGACTGGTGTGAACAAAACTGGCAAACGAAGGACAGAAGTGAGAGCAAATGAGTTTTGTGATAGGTATAGGGGAATGATACATACTCACAATATTTGATATATAAAGACATATTCAGTACCTGCTTGAGGTATTTTTACTGTGACATATGCTGATTGTGTATTCTGCATGTAAAACTGACTGTCGAATAAACAGGAAGATTCAGCAAAAATGCAGTTTATGAAAACACTGTGTTAATGTTTCTGAGTGATTTATGCAAACGAAAGCATTCAATTCCCAAAGTACTCTAGCAAAACCATGAAACAGTGGAATGCATCTGCCTCCATTTAATGTGACTGAGTCTTTTCCTGAATTATACTGCTAAGGTGACAGACAAAAATTCTGTTGTTATACCAGAGGTGAACACCAAGGACAGATTTGCATGCATACGGCATCAGCAATCTGTGAAAGATGATTATATAACCATTGAAAAAAAAAAAAAAGAATCGGAGAACAGAAAGAAATGTGGTTTGGTGGGTCTCCAATCCAGTTAATTATTAGCCGTCTCTAGAAGTGTTAAACTCTGTAGTTCACATATCTTAGTAAATTCTGCAGCATGATGCCATGGAAGGGAATTTATAGTGATTATTCAGGGAGACACAACTGTAGCAAGGTAAGTTAGTACCCTGAACAATACTCCCATTTGGTGTCCCACCCAGTGAGAACTTGGGGACCCAAACAAAAATAAGTTGTGCCAGAGGCAGGAAAAGAAAAAAAAGGGTATGCAAAGAGCTATGTTGTAGATTAGATACTTGCTGTTTAAAGCACCTATACTGTAGCTATAACAGTCCCTAGTCACTGACTGTCCCTGATTCTTAAAAAAAGGTCTGCAAGCTAAGCAGAGCTGTGATGTACCCACAGAATAAGTGTTCACTAATTGTGTAAAATACCTCTCCAAAATTGTAGCAAAGAGATATACTAGGTCTTTTCATCTGTTACTAACATACAAACAATGACTGATTCTTATTTAAGCCGCCAGCCAAGACATTTTGATTGCAGCTGCTTAAATAATGTGTGTGTTTTTGTTTGAATGTGTAATTATGTATATGGGAGGGTGACTGAGAAGGGATGGATGCCTGTGCAAACACAATGCAGCCGGTGCAGTTAATTACAACAGGAACTGCTGATCTACACTTGACTGTCATTAACTGTGATTAACAGACATGCAAATAAGCAGATAATGAAGTCCTTCCTCATTGCGCCTAACATGTCTATTAATTGCAAAATACCGCATCGCATTAGCAGGTTCCTTTTACTATGTCCCTTAACTCGATGCTGCACAGATTTGATGAATCCCTGAAAATAAATAAGTAAATAATGAATAAACAAGCAAACAAACAAAATATGGATAACTCTGCAAAACTTACTCAATATCTCCTTGCTGATTTATTTGTTCCTATATTCAGTAAGTCAAATGCGTTGGCTCTGATATATGATACTGAAACCCATAAACCTTGAGAGATAAATATTCAATAATAATTATAGAATAATGGCTCATTGCTACTAAAAAATGTGCACATTGATTGGACAGACCAATCAGCATGCCTGTTGTAAATCGGGCATATAACAAGAGAAAAAAGTCAGGCTTCTAAAGTACCATTGAGTAGCCAGACTTTCTATTGACATATACTTAGAGGACAGAGCAGAATACAAGAAAAATCAGGTATGTTCTGCAAAACTAAAACAAAAAATGTACCTGATTTTCCTTGTATTAATGCACTGCCCAACCTAAAGTCTCAGCAGACTTTTGTACCTCTCAACTGCCCAATGACAGAGATTTCAGGTTTATGTTTCATATCCATCAGAAACCTCTTATTATAGTAACTTTCTAAGTTTATAAAAACAATAAAGTATATCTCTATTTCTGGACCTCTGTTCCCCCCATTATGTTGGTCTTTATCTAGATTTTTGTGTTAAGAATTCATAGTGGCTGGGGCAGAAAAAAAATCAGCAACAGAGAAAAACCTTTATTTTTCCTGAGCACTGATGTACTGTGCAAGTGTGGGAACTTAACTCCCGTATCCATGTGCAGTAAACCAATAAATGTAGAAGAATGTGGAGGAATATTATAGCATCATTATACAAAGATATTATTTAAGAAAGGTAAGCAATTTCTTTCTTAAATAATGTCATTTTATAATAGATCCCTGTGATTAAACCGGATCTATGACATTTCATCCAAAGGCGACTCTACGAATAGTCATTCATCGAACACGTATTTATCGAAGCCGCTCTTCAGCGAATGGTGGATTTTAATAGGACACATAAGCAGTTGGTCAACTGAGTAACTGCAAAAAAATCCCATAATATTTAAAATACACACACACACCCTAACTAAATATACCAACTCCGAGAACACACTACAGTGGGGTGAAGAGCAAATTCCAGACGGTGGCCAACCACTGGTTTTTGCTAGTTAAAATGTGTCATTAGCTGAGGAGTAGCTTTGATAAATAGGTATTTGATAAATGGCTATTTGCTGAATAGTCATTCGACGATATGTCATAGAATCAATTAAACCACTCCAATCATGGATTAATCCTAAACACGGTATAGTAGGAAAAACAGCTCAATTTATATTTCCAGTTATTGAGGTCACTTTCATTTCAGTACTGAGACAAGAAGGGGTGGGGTGTCTGTTTACATTTCTGGGTTGTCTGTTTATATTTCAACGAAGTTTAGTTTGGATAACCCCCTATTAAATGAAAATAGTGAGTTGCTTGTGCTCAGAGTTGATTCACACCGAGATGTGCACTGTTTACAACGTTATATAAGTTTTAAGTCCTATTAAACATGTATCATTCAACCCTGACTTTGGAATGACATTTTTTAAACATCTTTATTGAATTTTCACTTGTGACATAGGCAAACTTCAAGTTCACATTTAAAAACATTATACATCATATATATTTTATATATCCTAGAGTCTAAGTAACATTGGGAGGCCGCGGTGGTGCAGCAGTTAGCATTGCTGCCTCACAGGAAGAGGTTCTCTGGTTTGATCCTTGGCTGGGGTGCCTTCTGTGTGGAGTCTGCATGTCCTCCCTGTTGTCCCGTGGGTTTCCTCCAGGTGCTCCGGTTTCCTCCCACATCCCAAAGACATGCAGTAGATGGATTGGACACTTTAAATTGGCCCTAGGCGTGTGTGTGTGTGTGTGTGTGTGTGTGTGTGTGTGTCTGTGCATGCTTCTTTGAAAGGTTGGGTGCCGGGCTGGCAACTGGACACCATAAAACTCCACTGCCAATCATGAGAGGACAGGTGATCTGCTGTAGTAACCCCTAACCGGGAAAAGCCAAAAGAAGAAGAGGAGTCTAAGTAACATTAAAAAAATTATTCAATCTCTGTCTTTTCTAAAAACTAATTTCTCCTTCAAAACATTTTTCTGCATGTATTGTTCCCACAATTTCCTTTTTTTCTGTGCAATATACTCCTACCCTTTTCTAAAGATCCACTTCCTGTTCTTTTATCACTGTTACAATATTGACAACTTCAAATATAGCTGGTTTAGATTATGATTTCCATTTTTTAGTAATTGCTTTTTTGGCAGACACCAGAATTAAACTTAGCAAGGCATTACTGTGTCCAGGCAGTTCAGATCTTGCATCCCAGCTCAGAGAAATAATTTCCTTAGTTACACTCATTTGCTCACCCAGTATTTCTGACAGAGTACTCTGTAGGGAATTTTTAAAGTCTGCCAACTAATTACACTCCGAGAACATCTGTTCCCAGTAACCTCTTTCTTTCCATCTCACCTCCAATATTTTCCACCTAACTAAGGAAAAATTCTTTGGAGTCTGCCTGGGCTGTAAAACTAACAAACACTTCCAAGCAAAAATTCTAAATATTCTAGAATTTGTCTCATATTTGGGAGCTATACATATGTCCTCCGATTGTTCCTTTGTGAATTGCATATCAAATCTTTCTTCCCAATCTTCTCTGACCTCTTCTGATTGATTCCTATAGTTATCTTGCAATACTTTATACGACCTGCTAATTATCCCATTTTTAACAACAGCTTCTGTTCTAGATTCAACTAAAAACTCTACCAGAGCAGGTCTTTCACTTAGGATTCCCATATCCCTTTCTCTTTGCCTATACTCTGATAGGTTCATAGGTTCATAGGTAGGTACTAGGCTATTGGCCCCAGGGCCTATATAAGCCTAGCCAAAGGTACCCTGGCTTTCACCACCCAAGAAAATTATTTTCCTGTGCCACTGTCGAGCAGAGCCACAGAAATGATCCCCGGGGTGAATTTCCTATCTCCCATCCAATCATCAAGATTTTTCTTGAACAGTGCTAATGAGGAGCTTTGTTTGATATAGATAGGTAGTTTGTTCCAGAGTATGGGAAGTCTCTGGGACAGGAATCTATCCCTCCAGCATGTTCTGTTTATTGTGGTGACGAGGTTTAGGTCCCTAGAGCATGTAGCTCATAGGGATTGGGATTTCTTTAAGTGGAGCATGTCTAAAAGCTCTGGGTTTGACATAGCTTTGTGTGTTAGGCAGAGATTGCCTCTGAGTTAGGTGATATGCAACGGAGTAAAGCTGCAGTTTTTTGAGATGGTCTGCATAGGGCGTTCTCTTTGATGCCTGTAATCCTCTTTGTGAGGTATTTCTGTGGCCATTCCAGTTGTTGTAGATGTCTTGTGAGGTACATACCAAAAGGGGCATTGTACTCTATAATGGGTCTAATGAGTGATGAATAGAGGGGAACAATGACCTCTTTTTTCCTGGATGAGAAACCTTTTGTGATGAGGTGTGCCACATAGAAGGATTTCCTGACTACTGTGGCGATGTGATTATCAAAGGAGAGACTACTGTCCACCTGTGTCCCAAGGTCTCTTATCACACTTTTGGTGTTAAGTAGACTACCACCTATGTGGTAGTTCATGGGTACTGAGTTTTACCAAAGAAATGACAATGCACTTTTGGCATTGAGCTTGAGGCCATGGCTTTGACACCAGGCATCTGTCTCAGCAAGGCCCTTTTGTAGGATGTCCACATCTTTTGGAGTTTTGATTATGGCTCCTAGTTTGCAGTCATCTGCGAACTTCATTAGCCAAAGACCTTCTGTGTTGGCCTGTACTTCAGAGAAGTAGATACCAAACAGGAGAGGACCCAGGACTGAACTCTGTGGTACTCCACTTGTCACTGGTCTGAAGCTGGATTTGGAGTCTGCTACTTTCACAGTGTGGGTTCTGTCAGTGAGCCAGTTGGCAACCCATCTTGTGACATAGGGATTTATACCTAGTTTAGTGAGTTTATCTATAATTCCAGAATGGGGGATGGTGTCAAAAGCCTTGACGAGATCTAGATAGGCTGTGTGAACCACCTTACCCTCATCTACGAGTTTGGTGACTGCTTCAAAGAAGTCTATCAGGTTTAGGAGACATGATCTGCCTGCCTTTTACAAACCCAAACTGGGTGGGGTCCTGAGTCTGGAGATTACCAATGTCATTGTTTATAAGTTCCATGATGATACGCTCCATAGCCTTGCAGACCAGGCTCGTTAGGCTAATTGGGCGGTAGTTTCCAGGGTCTGTGGTGGCTCCCCCTTTGTGGAGTGGGATAACTGTCGCTGTGCGCCATTCAGTGGGCACATAGCCTGAGGTGAGGCTATGATTGAACATGGTACTTAGGTGGGGTGCCAGTTCGTTCTGTAGTTCATGTAGAACACAGCCTGGGATGTCATCAGGTCCCATGGATGCTGTGTTCTTGGCTTTGGACAGTGTGTTTTTTACCTGTGCAGCCATGATTACAGGAACTTTGCATTCTTCTGGTATAGAGATGGGCCCTTTAGGGGATGACAGACGGGTAATGTTAGCACTGAACCTATCTGCCAGGATGTTGGCAATATCCGTTGGTTCTGTATATTTAGTGCCATTGTGCTGTAACTCAGAGCAGATCTGAGTGTTGCCATTGAGATTCTTGACATAGCTATAGAATGCTTTGTGGTTGTCTTTAGAGTCAGTGGCGATTTTGTTTTCATAACTAGCTTTGGAGGATTTTATGAGGGATCTCAGCTTCTTACTGAAGCTGACCAGGGAGTTTCTCTAATCATGGGATTTTACTCTTTATTGCAACAGTTTCTTTCTTCTGTTGTAGAGTTTATTTATGGCAGAGGACCACCAGATTGGCTCCCTTTTTTTGGAGGATAGCATCTTGGTTCTGTTAGGGATTGCATGATCCATGCACTCATGTAAGTGCTTATAAAGTGCATTTGTGTAGGATTCAGCAGTCATACCTCTATTGTCTGTCAGCATGGGTGTCGTGAAGTTTGCCACTTCTGTCTTAAGAAGCGTGAAGTTGGCTTTGGAGAAATTTTTTACTGTGGTTTCCCTAATGCGTGGTGAGGGAGGGATGATATCAATCCCTTATGGGGAAGGTGACCACTAGCCTGCAATCCAAGTGTCTTCTTGGCCTCTTCCCATTCCATTAACTTTCCTTCCATAATTATTTGTTCCTAATACCTTAGTTCCTTTGCCAGCTTCCTCCAGCAAATTCAAGCCCCCCTCTTATCTATTCTTTGTATGACTTTGGGATGAAAATTTGATCTTGTTTCAGTAATAGTTATATCATAGCTGGTGACATTAATGCCTCTGATATTAATTGGAAAGACAAGAACACCATCTAGCACAAAAGTACACATTACAACACTTAAATACAGTGCAACATAGTCTCACAGATTCGCCTGATATTGACGAAGGCCTTGTGCTACAACCAGTTTATCTGTGAGACTATGTTGCACTGTATTTGAATGCTGTGGTGTGTACTTTTGTACTGAATAATTTCCTTGCCTTTGTTTGATTTGTGAGTACTTTATACACCTAGGAACTGCATTTCCCCTGTTCTGTTTTTGGATTAACTAGAGAGAACCAAATGATAATTTACCTGTGGCCAATCTTTTTGTGAAGGACAGTACATTATTAGATATTGTCAGATTGTTAATAAGGCAAACAGGGGTAATAGCCTCCTGGATGCTGTTTAGGCTAGTGATAACATAACCATGTGTAGCTGTTAGCACAAGAACTTGGTACTTTAGACTATCAAGGTGTAGAATGCATTTTAAATATTCTAAACCAGTTAAGCATACATGTGGAATGATGCAAACAATTCTACAGTGCCAATTACTTGGCAACTAGTAAATAAATAAATAGCAAAATGGCAGTAGAAAAAAAAGCCATGGATGGTAAACATCCTAGAGGTTAAATGTTCTGTTTTTATGAGTTTATAAATAATTTCATTGTTGGATTTGTTCCTCTTGGTAAACAATGGACTAAAAGAAATCATTTTCCAGAATGGTGTTTTTCTAGAGTTTCCAGAGCTAAGAGACAAATGAAGCACTATTGGACAAAGGTTAACAAATATCATTGTGAAAAAAACAGGCTAGGGTATTATAAGGCAAAAAAAAATATTTTAGGAAATTAGCAAGGAATAATACAGGATGTTATGAGACAAGTGTTGCAAGAAACTTCATCAATAACAATAAAACATTGCTTAAGCTCTTTACAAATTATGTGAAACATCAGGTGTCTATTTCTGATCCATTAGAATTAGTTTCTATCTTTTGTATAAATTTAGCAATGTTGGTGCAAAACATTTTGGCTTTACCTCAGTTATTGTATACAGACATAGGAATTGTCCTAATATTTATCTAGATAATTGTAATACTGCCCCAAGGTCTATCAGACATAGAATAACATCCAGTCCTAGTGGCCTTAATAGGTTACTTCTGAAAGAAAATTGTTGTAGACCTGGTTGATTGCATATCAGTACTTTTTCATGAGTTTCCCCAGGGCATTTCAGAGATATGGAAGAAGGCAATAGTGGCCATCATCAAATGGTTCATGGGTGGAGGACTTTAGGTGCTTTGCCTAAGTGTTTTAAAAAAAATTACTAAAAAGAACAAGAAATAAGTTTTATTAATGATATTTACCATATGGGTTTATACCTTGTCCATTCCTGCATGTCTAACTTGACAAGTTTCTATCAAAATATTTTTATTCACTGGATAATGTTTTTTCTGTTGATGCACTTTACTTGGACTTTGCCACAGCATTTGATTTCATTACCCATGATGCAATTTTGAAATGCATTGATGACTTAACTATTAATCATTATATAAAGTGATGGGTCACGAGAATAAAGGACTGCCTTTCTAAACTGGGGGATGATGTCAGGGGAGTCCCACAAGATTCAGTCTTAGGGCTATTCCATTTTGCTATATCTGTGTCTTAGTTCCCTATTTCAGGTGATGCATTACAGACTAGGTTCACAGATGACATCAAAATTGGAATAATTGTTTGTAATATTCAAGACCATAGATTTTTACAAAAAATTCTGTATTATATCCATCTTTGTTCCAGTTTGGCAGACATGCAAATTGCTTTTAAAATGTTTTCTTTTGTACTTTGATAAAAAAGTGAATATCCATATGGTTAAGCTGCTCAGTTAATATCAAGTGCAAATAGTGCTAAGAAATTGGGTGTTATGGGCCCAATGTTGATGGGCATCTATCTGGTATTATTAGGAAATGCTATGGGATTTTGAAAAATATTAGATGCGGTTTTGCTAAGTAAGGATGTAGAGATCTTGGTTTCATTATACAAGTTGATTATTAGACCTATTACTGAATGTTGCAGTAGTGTGTGAATGTTTATAATACCATCCAGTTAAACAGACGGGAATGCAGTAAATTATAAGGTCTATTAGGGGCTTAAATCAATACTCTTACAGGGACAGATTAAAAGTCCTGTCTTTATATTCCGTTTGTTATTAATTACTTTCAATAGCCATTGGAAGACTCTACCCTTTTAAATTAGATCAAGTTAAAATATGACTCATTTCAAGAAAGCTGGTGATCAGTGGGTTAGTCCATATATTTCTGACCCAGGTTCGACTGCTAGGAAACTCTTGAGGAGCCCCAATAGGGGTTCTTGAGTTTTTGGTAGTTTACACTGGAACACTGAAACTAACTCCCCTTTCCTTTGAAGTCAAGCAACCTTGGAATTACTGCATTTAATGACATTTTAGATTTAAACACTCACATTGGGAGATTTGCAGCAGCAAAACTCTTTCTTATAAAATTATGTTCTTCTTTATGTAATAAAATGAAACCTCTCTCCACTTCAATCACTCATCAGTTTTCTAACTGGACTGTTCTGCATTACATACAGAGCAATATTTTAATACTCAGAACAAAAGTTTCCATTTCTAATATGCAATAACAGATATCTGTTGAATTCAACATGCTGGGGGGAGTGGTAGTTAAATGAGACTACACAAAGTGATGCATGTGATATTAAGTAGCTCCACCCAGTTAGGGCATATAAAAAAAATCCCAGGAATATTACAATGTATGTGACACTTCCAGTGTGTTCCACTATGTGTTTCTCTTTCCTTGTTCCAACCCACCGATGGTTGTTTTGGTTCCAGCCCTAAGGGGTAGTACTGTGAACAGTTAAGTTAGGGGCAGTTGAAACAACACTGAGCAGGTAATGGCCAGTTAAGCAAAGGAGAAAAAAGGCTGTTTTAATTCATCCTGAGTAATTGATTTCAATTCATCTTCAAAGCCTTAGAGTCAGAAATGCAGTAAGGGAATGTGGCACCCTGGATAACTGCAATCTCCTAATGACAACTTGCAAATTGTCAAGCTTTTCTTGTAGGCTGTCATTAACATCTACGTGGTGTGGAATGTTATGCCTCTTACAACCTACACACATCCTAGCATTTCACAGTATTTTCTGAAAAAATCAACTTAAAAAGCGCAAGATAATCAAGGCTTTTCTACTGTGGGATATCCTAGATTAACAATCATAGAGTAATTTTATTAATAATATCTTATGCAATCATATGTTAATGTCTGCTATATTTTTATAACTGAATATGTAAATATATTATGTATAGTATGTTAACAATTGTTCTGGAGATTTTCTCCCCAGGCCTCTGCTGAAAACGGACAGCTCTGTTCATTCAGACCTTCCCGGTAAATAAATGTAAAATAAATAATAAATTAAATAAATAACTCCTTGACCTTTCTAATCCTGGCTATTACAGAGTTACAGAAGTCAGACCCAAGAAAGATCTGGATATCATAAGGAGCTAGGGGTGTTAATTTGAAGTATACAAAAAAGGCACTATAGGCTTGAATGAGTTATGATCAGTTATAGTCTGTAAGCTGCCTGCCAATTTGGGATTATTATTTTTTTTTTATGATAGACAAACTACCTTTAAGAAAACAGAACATTTTAATAGTTGAACAGCTTGTAAACTGTCAAACTTTTCTGTTTTTTTAAAGGTAAACAAATCACGTTTAGAAAAGGAAAACATAGTTTACAAGCTTTCTATAAATCATCAGCCAGCACATCCCACTCTTGATATAACACTGGCTGCAATATTGGCATTTTGTTACTATGTGGCATATATTCTATATAAGGTCAGGATATTTAAGCAACAAATTCTCCCTTCCAAGTCCCCTATTATATTATTCAGACTTCTTGCATTTTACTAGAAAAATTTATTCAAAATTTATTCAGTGTCTATTAACATCTAAATGACCTACTTCACATTTAGAAATCTTAAAAAAAAAAAGTCTTAACCTCCTTTATTAATATGTTATTAGTCAGTTTGTTACCTTTAGGACCTAGATGTAAAACAATTACTGCAAAAATAGCTTCTATCTCCAATGAGCTCTTCACACAAAGTCACAACTTTCAATACTTTTAACAAAGCCTCACTCCTTAACTTGTTTGACATTTGCCTAACCTGAAATAATTTTTCTCCAGTCAATCTTGGTGCAGGAGCAATCTCACAAAAAGAAGTTTAAGCTTTAGTTTAATGTTTAAAGAAGTCAAAGTCTGAACCTCGCTGGAAAAGACCTGTAAATTGATTTTGCTCACATCATTTGTACCGGCTATTATCATTATCACAATGTTTTGTATTTAGACAGGACACGCAGTGTTTCCTTACATCTGAAATGGAACAGCCTCACAAATAATGAAACTGCAAACTGGTTGTACTGATTCATGGAGGAATATCGCACAAACCATGTAACACTGAATCACCTATAATCAGCACCTGTTTGGGACCTACAGCCAATGTTCTGTAACAGCTTGCAATTTCTCCGAAGGAAAACTGTGCGTCATTAATGACTTTCCATTGGAAACACCACCCAGTACTCTTCTTTCTTCGATTATTTTCATCCCCGATATCGTCTTTTTCTAGACTGTCTAGTTCTCTCCATAGTCTTTTATTAGTTCACATAAACCCCATTATAATTAAACCCAGGTAATGTCACTTTTAAACCTCATAAACACAAGGCTACCCCATATGCAAATGACTGTTTGCTTAAGTTTTTGGATTGAACTTTCTGTCCTTGGTCAGGTTATTTTACTATAAGAGAGATAATTACATGTTCAACACTTTGATTTAATCTTTCAGAATTTTGACAACCATTCTTTTTGAGATTTGAGTCATTTATTATTTCCAAGTTAATTAAGCCACAAACTGAGAATGATAAGGTAAAAACCACAAACCAGTGACTCAAAAAAAGAAGGAAAACAGCGTTTATTCCTCTGACGTCTCGGCCAATGCCTTCACAGGAGAATACTGAACAAACTTCACAATCCATATTTATAATACATTCAATCAATTATCCAATAATCCTATTATTTAATTACTTACAAAGTTATTTAAAGCAAAACTCTCCAGTTAAAATCTACATTCATTCCTTGTG
The DNA here is from genome assembly GCF_019279795.1 of Protopterus annectens. Taxonomy (NCBI): domain Eukaryota; kingdom Metazoa; phylum Chordata; order Ceratodontiformes; family Protopteridae; genus Protopterus; species Protopterus annectens. The sequence goes on from NC_056749.1 coordinate 734,617,242, forward strand.
GTACCAAAGTATCACATTTTAAAATATAAACTGCTTCTTTATACAATAAAACATTTTTAATATTTTTATGCAAATAATTATCTACAACCTTCTCTAATATTATACCTACTAACCCATGAGACTGGCTCTGATGTTCATAATAAAAATGCTCTGCTACTGAGCTAGACATTTTAACATTTTCAATGTCTCTAATGTGTTCAAGCAATCTAACTTTAAAAGACTTTTTCATTTCCCCAATATAAAACTTATTGCAGGGGCATTTAAGTGCATATATAATGCCCTCTGTATCACATCTAAACTCTGCTTTCCCATTACATTTTATACCATTTATATTATCAAACCCTGTGACTGTATGCTTGCATGCCTTGCATTTACTGCAGATTTCAGTGCCAACTGTTCTTAGTACATCATAAAATTTAAGTTCTGGTTTAATCACTCTACCTTTAACTAAAAAACTTTTAATATTTCTCCCTACTTTATAGGAGAATTTTAAATTCCCTGGTAACCAATTTCTTGCTTCCTTGAATTTTAAAAAAACAATTCCAATAATATTTCACCAAAGTTATAACTTTATTACTAAATATACTATATAATGTGATAAAAAAAATCTGTAAATTATTTCTTCTTTCATTACTAACATAACTTATTACGTCTCTATCTCTTTACATTCTTGTGTATTAATCTGACTAGTTTTTATAATTTATAGTTTTTTCAGTAGCAGAGCATTTTTATTATGATCAGAGTCAGTCTCATGGGTTAGTAGGTACAATATTAGAGAAGGTTGTAGATAATTATTTGTATAAAAACATTAAAAATGTTTTATTGTATAAAGAAGCAGTTTATATTTTAAAATGTGATACTTTGGTACCACAAGGAATAAATGTAGATTTTAACTGGAGAGTTTTGCTCTAAATAACTTTGTAAGTAATTAAATAATAGGATTATTGGATAATTGATAGAATGAATGTATTATAAACATTGAGTGTGAAGTTTGCTCAGTATACTCCTGTGAAGGCATCAGCCGAGACGTCAGAGGAATAAACGCTGTTTCCTTCTTTTTTTGAGTCATTTGTTTGCGGTTTTTACATTATTTCCAAGTTAGTCTGAATTCTTCTTTCATCATTAACCAATTTCTCAACTTTCATTTGATATCCTTAATCAATAAGGCACAGTGTAGAAAAATAATCTGAAACTAATTATTTTGTAAGCTGCCATCTTAGGGTAAACATTAGAACAATCCTGATTTCTGTTCCCTTCTGAAACCTGATTAAACGCACTGCTACTTTTCTACTTTATACAATCTAAATTGTCCCTTGAGCAATAGAGTGTGTTCCTTATATACATTTGTCAGGCCCCATTGGTCTAATGGATAAGGCATTAGCCTCCTAAACCAGGGATTATGGGTTTGAGTCCCATCCGGGGTGATATAATCTTGTCTATGGGCTAGGTTTGTAAAAGCTCCAGGGCCATTAGCCTAGTACACACCTATGAACAAGAAACCTTCTTGTTATCAAATCTCTAAAATTCATCCATCTAATTCAGATACACTGTTGTGAATTTTTAAGACTATAATTTAAGTAGCTATTGTTTTAAGTAGACTTTAATGGTCTTCAAAAATAGAAAAAATATAATTACCTTGCAACATTTCCAAACATGACAACATGCTTGTGTGACTTCAAGATGTGAGACACTTCCACTTGGCTCACTTCCACTTGCCAAGAGTGGGCTTAAAACTGCTAGCTGGAGCCTGACTGGCTAATGGCTCCTTCAATCAATCCCCAGACTAGGAACTTCCCTTAGAAGCCCTTAGACACCAAACAATAAAGTCTCTCCTTAGTTTAGTAGTTTAAAGGACTATGCAGGTTAGCACTTGCGGAAAACACATGCAAATACTTCCAAGTGCCTTGAAAAATCACTAAAATTGCATCCACTCACTAAAGGCGGGTTTAAACACTGCTACCTTGAGGGTGATTGGCTAATGGCTCCTTTAATCAATCTCCAGAGCAGAAACTTTACTTACAAGCACTTCGACACCAAAATAAATAAATAAATACATATATAATAAAGTCTCCCTTTAGTCTTTAAAGGACTATACAGGTTAGTCCTTGCACAAAACATACTGTAAACATTTTCTAGTGCCTTGAAAACTGCTAAAATCAAAATTTCTGTAAAAAAATCAAAATGTCTGATTTGGTCTGAGTTACTTTGAACTCAGTTATATGATATGAGGTGAAACTGCCATATTAGGTGGCCTGGGGGGACAACCCCTCTGCAAAAATAGTTTTAAATGTGTTAGTTGTATGAATGTTTACACTTTTTCTCTGTAGGTTGTGGCATGTATTTATCTTGCATCTACATGGATTCATTATGTTGCTCTCAACATTTTAAAGCTAGACAGTTAGTTACGGAGTATAACATTATGGTTGTCATTAGAAGATTTTATTACAGTTGTTAGGTGCATGTTGGATGGTTGCAGTTATTGTGGGAGGGCAATAGTATGAATGACAGTTCTGGAATATCAGCCACCCTGAGATCTTAACAGCAGTTCATTTATAACTCTTAGAAAAGGATTTAATGTGAACCTAGCTATTTTATAATAATTTTCATCACTCTTGTTCATATGTCAATTGAGGGGTTACTTAGCCCAAAATGTTGAAACACTTTGAATAGTATGTCTTTGGCGTGCACATGAATTATTTATGTTTTTCTTTACTGAGATATATGGCAAGAGTTTTTTTGTCATAAGTTATTGCGATGCTTGAATTCAGGGAGGTAATTTTCAATAGAGAAGTGAGGGGTTCTTTTTGAGACTGGTAGTGAATATAATGCACGTTTTTTTTTTTTTTTTTTTTTATGATGAATGTAGACTGTGAAAGCCAGTTTGGGAGAGAAACAAAGTTGTGATGCAGTTTTTCCACATCTTAGTTTTGATAAGGAATATAACATAGGACTGTAGCATATTTGGCATAGTTAAGTACCACGGAATCATATTATTATTCGCACATAGCGTTTACAAAAATGGAAATTCACAATGACCCAATACTGAACCTTGCAGCACACCAGGGGTTGTAGAGTGATGCAGTGAGCAGTGTCATTTTCTTTGTTGAAGCTGATTACGAAGATCATTCTGGAACCAGCTGGAAATGGCGGGCATGCTATGTGGAACATTCCATCACTTTGTTTCTGCAAATACTGAAATGAATGCTTATGTATATGTTCTAAAGTAGAATGTGCCTCCGGAATGTGACACAAAATAAGTCACATGATTTGTATTTATGGACGAAATGCAGTCGCGAACTTGCATGGTGCTTTCAGAATAAATACAGGATTTCTTGGCAGGGAATTCTCTGAAGAGGTGGCACATCATGCATCTCCATGCCATTGCTTCAATGTGTAATGGTAATGCTGCTGCTAGAACAACCTGAGTCATCCATTACTTCCAACAAACTATAAGTGCCAGTTTTTGCTCTTATTTTGCACTTTTAACCATATCTACAATCTACTGTTGCCTTTTTGAATTATTTTGAACTGTAATTTGCTGTATTTGTTGTATGCACTAGCTTAGCTGTAGCAACGTCCGGATCCAGGTTTGTTGTTTCTGGGGCAGTTTGTAATTACTAATCACTAATTATTTTTCATTGGAGATGGACCTTTTGTATCCTTATAGCAGGAGGGTGCTGTCTGGGACCCATCTGATTTAAGGTTATTGGACCAGGGCTCAGAGTTGAACTTCTTTATTAGTTAGTTTGAGTTAAAAGAGGTTTTCCCTGCTGTTATTTAAGCCCCATGTTTGCATGGGTTTGCGCTTGTTTGCATGGAACGCACCATCACATACTGCCACGCAGTGGTGTATACCACTGGCGGTTATAGTAGCAAACTTCTCACTTGTTAATTTTCCCTTAGTACACTGATCTTTCTCCACGGGTGGTTTTGTACAATTGTGATTCAGGGTCAGATGGTACATTCAGTGCAACTTCTGAAGTACCAATATAAATCCACCCATTAGACCTTCATTATTTAGACCTCTTCACCTGTCCATCTGCTTTACCTAGCCCTTCCTGACTACTACCCAGTTGTGAATACAGTAACTTCCTAGCATTATGGATGGACAATTTCCCACATTTTCTCAAGCCAGCCTGATCAACATGGGCATCCAGAGGCAATGTAGCAATTGCCTCATGTACACAGACAACCTACTCCTCTTAGTTCACTCAAATTCAATATGCAAGAGATGCATCTATATTAAGAACCTTGAATCCAGGCTCTCTGCCTCACCAGTCAGTACATCTGTCATGAGCAGGTTGTCAACACACACACTTCACCTCCTCTACAACCCAAACAAACAACATATCTATGCTCTCTCTCCCATGTCTAGATAATCTCTAACCTCATCCTTTTCTATCTAGTTCCCCCTACAAACCCTTCCTCAGCTTACTTGAGAAACTACAATGTCTACACTACAATAAGGAATAATATCAGATGATTGTATAATACAAATGTCAGCTATAATAGCACAGAATGTAATTTATGGTGTACTGTATATGTCTTGTATATTTTTTGTATAATTTCTTGTATACGTTTTGTATAGACTGTATATGTGGAACTTTTCTCCCTGGGCCTCTGCTGAAAATGGGTCTTATCCCAGTTGGAATTTCTCGGTAAACAAATGTAAAATAAAATAAATAAATAAATACATAAACATGTTTTCCTACATATGCAGAGGTCCTTACCAGAAGCCAACCCAAACACCAGAGACCTCCCAAACACAAACACGCTTCACATAATACATCTCCAGCAGATTATTGCACACATAATACTTCACACAACAGTGTCTCACAAACTAAGCCCTTAAGACATAACACAAACCCAAACATTTTTGTCATAGGTGACTCCATTGTGAGACACCCAGATGTCCCTCTTACCAGGTTGGATAAGGAAAAGTCAAGGTCAGTTGTCTGTCTGGTGCTAGGATCAACCACATCACACCTGCATTCAAGTCTCTCAACAACAGGTACTGTTATGACTTCATCATAGTCCACGTTCACATGAATGACTTGAGATGTATCTTTCTGGACTATATGAAGAGAGACATGACTGACCTCTCTGATTATGTGTCTCAGGCAGGTATGTCCTAGCCTTAAGCATCATTTTACCTTCACCTAGAATGATGCCACAATACAAACAGAAAGTGAGTGACTTCAACAATTAGCTTAGTTTCTGGTGTAATTCTAAGGGGATCCAGTATCTGTCAGTCTGGGACAACATGGTCGACAGATGCTTTGCCAGAGATGGTCTTCATCTGTCACCCCTGAGATTTTGGTTACTGGCTAAGGCTCTTGCCACCCCCCTATAGTGCATTTTTAGGCAATGTAACAAGAACAAAATACCTGATGTAAAAAAAAACCCTCTTAAAAACAATCTCAAGGTCATGCTGCTTAATGCTAGAAGTCTAAACCTAAAATTGCACTTGCTAGAAGCACTCCTCACCTTGGAAGATGCTAACACTTGTGCAGTCACAGAGACTTGGTTTAAGGCTGTGGAGAGCACTCCAGCCATACTGGGTTACATTTCCTTCAACACATTCATGCCACAATCTGAAAGCATGAAAATTAAAGGACCCTGTATATCAATATTCATTAAAGATAAATACACCTCCAGATTACTTAAAACAGCATGATTCCCTTGAACTGATTCAGGTGCAACTAACTGTTGGTAAGACCCCTATTCAAGTCATTGCCAGCTATAGGACTCCCTCCAGGAATCAGGGTAACCACTCAACCTACTTGGAACTACTCTAGTCAATCAAGATACAACTGGATACCTTGGTTTTAGGCGACTTTAATTATCCGACCATTGAGTGGTTAAACTATACATGTTTCAGCTCACTTGTCCAAAGGTTCCTGGACTTCATTAACTCAAATGCCCTGGTTCAACTGGTTGACACCCCTACAAAGGGCTCAAACATCTTGGACCTAGTGCTCACCAACATGGGGGACCATTGCACTACTCCCAGCATGTGTCCCACCTTGGTGAAATCTGACCACAAATTAGTCTCTTCAGTCATAACCATAACACCAGACCCCCCCCCCCCCTTAGCTGCAACTAGACTAAAAAACTTCTCTAAGGCTAATTACAACCTCTTATGAGACATAAGTAGCTTTCTAGCCCCTCCCTCCAGTGATGGTATGGACACCTATGTGCGGCTCTACACCAGTGCTTTATACAAACACTTGTACAATTGTAGTGACTCATCAGCCGTACCTGTTAGGACCGAGGCAAGATTTTCAATGAAGAAGAAATCTGCCTGATGGACATCTGCCATTAACAGGCTGTACAATAAGAGAAAAAAAAAACTGCTGTCTAAGAATAGGAAGGAACAGTCTCCAAACTGGAAACACTCCCTCCTCAACTTAAACAAGCAAATGGGACTACTTGTGAAATCCTCCAGAGCTAACTATGAATACAAGTTAGCTTACCGAACTAAAGACAACCATAAGGCATTCTTTAGTTACATCCGTAACCTCAAAGGAAAGACCCAGCTATGCACCAAATTTGTAGCCAATGGTACTACATATATGGAACCTCTGGATGTAGCAAACTTGGTGGCTGACAGGTTCAGTGAAAACTTCATTCCCTTGTCCCTACCACACATGCCTGAAAGCATACCTACAACTTCTTCCCCACCTAGTATCTCTAAGAAGCAGATCTTAAACACCCTTGACAAGGCCAAAAATACAGCCTCTGTGGGACCAGATAACATCTCAGGCTGTGTTCTACATGAGTTAAAACAGGAATTAGCAACATCACTGGTACTCTCTTCAATCACAGCCTAAACATTGGCTATGTCCCAAATGAATGGAAAACAGCTTCCCTCATTCCTTTGCACAAAGGGGGCACATCCACTGACCCAGGGAACTATAGACCCATTAGCCTGACTAGCCTTATCTGCAAGGCCATGGAGAATATCATCATGGACCTCATCAACAAAGATATAGGAAATCTCCAAACGCTTGACCCCAGCCAGTTCGGCTTTGTCAAGTGGTGATCATGCCTGTTAAACTTGGTGGACTTCTTTGAAACAGTCACTAGAGCCCTGGATGAGGGTAAATCTGTGCATATGGCCTACCTAGACTTAGCTAAGGCCTTTGATACTATTTCCCACACTGGCATCATTGATAAACTCACTCAGCTGGGTATCAGCCCATATACTGTCAGGTTGGTTGCAAACTGGCTCACTGATAAAACTCATATGGTCAAAATAAGGACTCCACCTAATCCAGCAGATCTGTAACCAGTGGTATTTCACAGGGATCAGTTCTGGGACCCCTACTGTTAAGAATCTACTTTTTTGAAGTACAGGCAAAAACTTAAGGTCTGTGGCTGACTAAGTTTGCTTATGACTGCAAAATGAGACTGGTGGTCACGATCCTTATGCATCTGACTTTGTCAGGGCTCCCATTTTTTATACTAGGGATGCGTTCTTTTTAAGAGAGTTGATGGGCAAGCACTGGGAGATCCTAAGATTAGATCAAGATATAGGCCGGTTGGTGGGGCCGGTTCCGTTAGTCATATATAAGAACAAACCTAACTTAAAGAAATTGCTATGTTATAAGGGGTTGTCACCGAATTTTAGGAATCCTAATGGTTATAACACCAGAGTGTGTGGGAGTTGCAATCAATGTTGTCTAATAGACACTAGGGAGAGCTTTGTTAATCCACATAATAACTTTATCTATAACTTTGACACGGGTACCAACTGTGTGAGTAAGAACGTGGTGTATTTGGCTAGGTGTGTAGCATGCACATCGTTCTATATAGGTAAGACGAACAGGACCCTAAGGGAGAGAATACGGGAACATCAGTATCATATAAGGATAGGCACTGACACCAATTCTTTGGCTAAGCACAACAAGATTTTTGGTCCCCAACATAAGTTCCTGTACAGTGTGATACAAGAGGTTTATGCAAGTGTACGGGGGGGGGGGGATTTGATTAATTATACACTTGAATGTGAGTTACGATGGATACTTAGATGTAAAGCGGACCAACCCCCAGGTCTGAATGAGAAAGTCAATCTGAGACCCATACTTAAGAAAAGAAGATGTGTTAGACCCTAGAGATAACGTTAATATAAGTTGACTTTATTCCATTCATACCATCTATATTTTATATGACAGTTAGGTTTTTATTGATCGTGTTGTCAGCTTGTTTAGCACCATTCTGCATTTTTAAATGTATATATACTGCTTATTTTTATGGTTTCACATTGATTATTGTAGGGGTTTTGATGTATAATGTTTTATGTTTTATATTATGTTTTAATGCATCTTTTAGTGATGTTATGAGCTGCTTTATTATTAGTGCATATGCATATGTAATTAACTTTATCAGCCTATAGGAGACTTCGTATTGGTATTTAAATGTGTTGTAGAAAGGATACCATGAAACGTCTGATGAAGCCTAATGGTGAAAGCGCTCACATTTGTTGTCTAAATAAAACGTTTTCAGAGTATTTTATATCGTCCTCTTTTTTGTCCGTTGACAAGCGTATCCGAATATTTGGTGGACTTTATGTCCGTTGACAAGCGTATTGGAATACTTGGTGGACTTTTGTGGTTTTGTAACCGCCTACTGCCATAGGACTCTGTCTATGATTTTGGAGTTTGCTTTTGCTGATATATATTTACTTGGTACAGAGTCCGAGCTCCGTTGGCTGTGTGCACTGGTTTGTTTTGCAATTTCAAAATTATGTCAACATCCTGCAGGAAGGGCTTACACTGACTAATGATTGGTGCAAAGTCATGGCCTCAAACTTATTGCAAAAAATGCATTATCATCCCCGTCAGCAAGGGTGATGTCCCTGTCAACTATCACATCAATACCAATATCATAAGCACGCAATCAGTGGTAAGAGATTTGGGCACACAGGTTGACAGCAATCTCACCTTTGATCACCATGTCTCCACAATAGTAAGAAAGGCATTTTATACAGCTCATCTCTTAAGCAAGGGCATTGCCTCCAGAAAAAAAGAAGTTATAACCTAACTCCCCTCATCAGGCCAATAACTGAGTACAATGCTCCCTTTGGTATGTACCTCTCCAAACACCTGCATCATTTGGAGAGATCACAAAGGTTTCTTACGAGGAAAATTCAGGGTCTGCAGCATCTGTTTTATGTGTACAGACAGACATCACTGTCACTTTACTTGGTGTTATACAGACTACTTAGAGGGGACCTGTGTCTTCCACATAAAGTATTTTCTGACCTTAACCTGGTATGTGACATCAACAGAACCTGCTGGAGAGATAGGCTTGTCTCACAGAGGATACCTCACCTCTGGAACAAACCAAATTCAAGTTAAACAAAGCACTTCATTGACCTTATTTACACATAATTTAGACGATTGGATGGGGAACGGGAAATTCACGCCAGGGGTTCCCACCTGAGTCCGTGTATGGAACACTAGGGCCACATATAGGTACACTAGTGCGGCACCACATCTGGGTAGAAGGGTATTTGTGGTTTTCCTATGGTAATTTTATTTCTTGCAGTGGTTGGTATGTCTTTCACTACTACCATTTTAATCTCATTTATCTTACTTGAATGTTGCTTGAAAAGTTTATTACTAAATTTGAACTGCAGTACCCTATCCATAGTGAGTATATTAAATCTGATAGTGATGTTTAATACAGTATGTAATATGTGAAAAGGAAGGCCACTATTATAGTACAAAGATGACATTGTGTGACATTGCAAAGTACCTTGTTCGAGTGCGGTTGTGCAATAATACAAACCATGCTTTATCCTTTCTATGTCCCCTAACTATAGGATAACTAGCCTACTAGTATCAGGAAATGCCATTCATTTAAAGAATTCAGGAAACACCTGCACAATACAGTGGATCTAAAAAGTGTACACACCCCTGTTAAAATGCCAGGTTTTTGTGATATACAAAAATGACCCCAAGCATACTTCCACAGCAACAAAAGAATGGCTTCACCAGAAGAAAATTTAAGTTTTGGAATGGCCTATCTAGAGCACAGACCTAAATCCAATAGAAAATATGTGGGGTGATCTGAAGAGGGCTGTGCACAAGAGATGCCCTCGCAATCTGACAGATTTGGAGCACTTTTGCAAGGAAGAGTGGGCAAATATTGCCAAGTCAAAATGTGCCATGTTGATAGACTCCTACCCGAGAAGACTGAATACTGTAATTAAATCAAATGATGCTTCAACAAAGTATTATTTTAAGGGTGTGCACACACAAAAAAAGTATTAGTTTAAAAGTGTGCACACTCATGCAACCAGCTTATTGTATGTTTTTTTACTTTTTATATTTTTCCCTAATAGATTTGTTTGTTTTTCAATTGAATTGTACAGGTATAGGTCACATTAAAGGTGGGAAAAGTTTTGAAATTATTTATTGTGGTCTCATTTTTTTACATTACAAAAACATGGCATTTTAACAGGGGTGAGTACACTTTTTATATCCACTGTACTTACAACAAAGTGCAGTCTGCTTAGTCTTTAGACAATCCACAACAATAAAATTACTAAGGCATCTGTTATCTCAGATGATAAACTAGTATACTTTTCATTTTTACCTTGAGAATATTAACAATAGTTCTTGAAAAATATGCAACATTAACTGAGTTGAATGAAAGACTTCATTAATACACAAACCCCAACAAGATGAACAAACATACTAGATCGTTCCTCACTAACATGACAAACATATGCATCACCACAAATGTCGGACCCTCATTAGTTAAATCCGACCACAAATTACTCACCATTGAACTGGCAGTAACACCAGAACTCACAAAGGGTGAAGTCAGACTAAAAAACTTCACCAAAGCAAACTATACCCTTCTAGGGGAAGGTATAAATGCACTCCAAGCCGTGGTAACTACAGCAAAGCTTACACTAAAGCCCTGTACAATCAGTTGTAGAAGTGTATAAACTCGGCTGTTCCAGATAGGATTAAAGTCAGAGCCCGAAGTAAAAAAAGCCACCCTGGTGGACATCCAGCATCAACAAACTTTACAACAAATTCAGAAAGTTGCTAAGAAAACTAAGGCAAGGTTCCCACAATGGAATAGCACCTTCATCAGCATCAACAGGCAAATAAGGCAACATGCCCAATCCTCTAACGGTAACTTTCAGGAAAAACTTAGCAATCTCAGCCAAGGATAATCATAAGGCCTTTTACAGCTATGTACTTAGACCCAACCATGTGCCGAACTAGTGACTAACAGTATCACACACACACTGATACCGCAGAGATAGCAAACCTGCTAGCAGACAGATTTGTTGAAAATTTCACTGCCTTATCCCCTCCAAACTTATCGCAAACCTTGCCCACAACTTCTACCCCACCCAACATATCTGAACAGCAGGTCATTAACACCTTGTCTAAGGCAAAAAACACAGCCTCTATGGGACCAGACGGCATTACAGGCTGTCTTCTAAACAAACTAAAACATGAATTAGCATCACCATTAAGTACCTAATTCAATCACAGCCTAACCACTGGCTTTATTCCTGTGGAATGGATAACAGCAACAGTTATTCTCCTCCACAAAGGTGGCTGAGCAACAGACTCAGGGAATTATAGACTGATAAGTCTGACCAGCCTCATCTGTAGAGCTATGGAACGTATCATCATGGACCTCATAAATAAAGACATAGGCAACCTCCAAACCATGGATCCAACCAAATTTGATTCGTCAGGCAGATCCTACCTCTTAAACCTGGTGGATTTCTTCAAAAATGTGACCAGGGCCACTGATGAGAGTAAATCTGTGCACACACCATACCTCAACTTGGTAAAGACCTTTGGCACAATCCCACACTCAGGCATTACCGACAAACATAGCAAACTGAATGTGAACCCCTTTGTTGTAAGATGGGTTGCCAACTGGCTCACAGCTTGGTCACACATTACCAAAGTTGGTGACTACATTAACCAGCAGACCTGTCACCAGTGGGGTACCATAAGGGTCAGTGCTGGGTCCCCTACTGTTTGGTATATACTTCTCAGAAGTTCAGGCCAAAATGAAGGGGCTGTGGCTGAGCAATTTTGTGGATGATTGCAAACTGGGTGCAATTATTGAATCACCAAATTATGTCAATATACTTCAGGAGGGTCTTACACAGACCAAAGACTGGTGTCTTCATCACAGTCTCAAACTGAATGCAAAGAAATGCATCATCATTCCCTTCGGTAAAAACAATGTCCCTGCAGACTATAAAATTAACAATACCCTATGTACCTACAAAGTGGTAAGAGATCTGGGATCACAAGTAGACTGTGACCTTAACTTTGACCACTGTGTGTCTACAGTAGTATGGAAGGCTTTCTAAGAGTACACTTGATTAGCAAAGGCATCGCCTCTAGAGGTAAGGAGGCTATAAGCTCTCCATACTCATCACTAATCAAGCCCATAATTAAGTATAAAACCACTTTCTACATGTACTGTACATAGCACCTACAGCACTTGGAGAGACCTCAGAGGTTTCTAATGAAGAAGATCAAGGGACTCCAGCATGTGCCTTACACAAACTGACTAAAGTCCCTGGCACTATACTCAGTATCCTATAGACTTCTTAGAGGAGACTTATGACTGGGTTACAGAGCAATCTCCGACTCAAACCTAATGAATTTGCTGATCATCCGTAAATCAAATGTTCCAGGGACCTAAACATGGCCTGCAACTTAAATAGGCCATGCTGGAGGGACAGATTTGTCTCCAGCAACTGCCTCATCTTTAGCATAGGCTGCCAGTTCATATGAAGCAGAGCACCTCTATGACACTGTTCAAAAGGAACCAGGATGAGTGGATAGGGCACTATAAATTCTTACCAGGGATAGTGCTCACAACCCTCCCGGACATGGGCAGTCATTACTAAATACAGTCCTGGGTATTGACTAGAGTATCTATGGTATTACATTGGGATGAAACAGCTAGGCTTGAAATGACCTCCAGGTCGATAGCCTAGTAACCTCCTATGATCCAGTAATACATCATCATTGTAAGTATGCTTTTTTTAATACTGTAGTTAATGATCAATCTTTATCTTTGCAGTTTGTCCACTCTCTTATGCGCAAATGCATTTGACTTCTCAAACTTGCATATTACATTTCCTGTCTATTGCCTTGATGATATAAAGTCTTCTCTGGGCCATGACTGAAATAGGCCAAATAGGATCATTCCACAATCGCTAACCAGAAAACCCACATTAAATGCAACTATAACAGTGACATTGCAGGTCATTGACTTTAATGTGACAAAGTGGTAGGAACATCCTTCTACCTACTATTCTAAGATTTTGCTCAATTACATAGACTTTTTTCAACAAAACACAGAAATTAATTGAAATGGTTCAACAATTCTTATTTCATTGCATTGGGTTTGAGCATTAGCAGGAATTACCACAGCAGCAACATATGAAACAATATTTGCCTTTAAACAAAAAGTCTCCGTAAATGTGTAGCAATCTACATATAGCTGTTGCATGATTTTTTATTAGCTCAGAACATTATTTGTAAGAATATAGACCTTTGCTACCCTCTGTAGCACTGAATATAGTGTACTGTAACACAGGGATAACCAATGTGCACAAATAATGTGCAATTGCAAGCTGAATTGGAAGGCCACTGTGTATGTATGTCTTCAGAAAGTATTCCATTACTGTAAAGAGGCATGTGTCAGTGCATTCTGTATTACTGCTTTGTCCCACCATAGACCATTAGGGCATGGTTGATATAATGGCTAAGGTCTTTACATGACAGACACAAGGTATAGGGGTCAGCCTGACCTCCAGTCACTCTGAGTGTGGAATCTGTATGTCCTCCCCATGTCTCTGTGGGGTACCCTCAAAAACATGCTGGGTGTTTTCACCTCATAGATGCACAGCACTGACTTCAAATTCAGCATTTCTTGTTGAACTTGAAAGCTACACCAACAGAGCACATCAAAACTTCAATGGAGTTCAGGGCCGCAGCACCGATTCAAGGTGATGCTTACTGGGGGAAGGGTTGTGTAGGCAAGTTACTTTAGACATCAGATGTGATTCACAACATCCCCTCGATAGAACTCAGATCCCAGACCATGTGCTTTGTCAGGGTTAGTCACTTGGTGGTGTGAAAATTGGCTGTAGGCAATTTGAACTTCTATTTGACATTCTGAAATTACCGAAGTGCATGAAACTTATTACAATGTAAATCAAAATACTATATTTAGACCTTTCTCACCCAAGTTGAAGATACTTTACATAAGGCTATGAAAAATTGTATCAAAGAAATGCAAAACAATCCTGTTATCATTTAAATTTGTAACATGATCCAAATGAAAGATACAAGTCCCAGTCTTGTATGGCGATCATTTGCGTAACATTTTGAAGCTCAGTGTCGCACCATTTTTGAGACAATTTCATTTACAGAGTTTGATATGCTGTCTTATTATAGTGAACAGCACAGAACAGTTTTTAGAAATGTTATTTAATACATAAAATATTTTTCAGTGCACACCTGGTTTTGAAGAGTCTTATCTTAAGTACTGGATGGGAGAATGCAGTCGTCAGACTGCAGTAGCACTCATATACTTTTCATTCCTAACAACATACTTATTTCAAGGAATGGAACTTTATGTGAACTGTCTGGCTTCACAAACCACAGGTATCTCTACGGAAGAAAATTTACACTTTTAAATGAACACCAACAACTGGTTTTAATTTTCAGGTCCTGCAAATGTGTGTAAAAATTGACTGTGGCCAGTTCCAATATTAGTCCCTATCCATGGGATAGACTCATGTGACACTCATTATAAAAGAAATAAACACGACTCAAAGGCTGAGTGCATGTCCAAACTAGCATATGAAAGGACCAGAAGTTTAAAGCTGACAATCCATCATGTATGTATTGCACATCTTTAATGATGTAGTTACCCATCACCAGTATGAACATTTACAGAATAACTCAGTTTGCTCCTCCACAATCTAAGGTGCATAAAATGGTGGTAAAAGGATGGTCAATGGATGAAAATGAGACCCCCACCCCCATACAGTTATATGCAGTCTGAAAGAAGCAGCTGTAACTGACTGCAGTACACCGGTGCATGGACTGAGGATGCTCATTCTTGTGAAACAGCAGTCAAAAAGTACTGGAGACAATCTTGACAAAGCAAGATGTTACTGTGAAAAAAGTCTCTGAAGTAAGAAGTTACATTAGATGCCAAGGTACAGGCAACCAAATAAAAAATGCTTATAAATGTTCCGGATGGCAGATGGTAAGAAATGCATGATTTCTACAATTTTCCATCCTTGGCAATGGTAAGCACATCATTAAAGCATAGGCACACAACCTCTGTAAGCCATTTATGGACCACATATTTCTTTTAGTACACGATGATGAAGCAATATGACCTGAAATGATCTACATGGAATCAGCCACTCCAGAGAAAATCACTGCAATTCTAAAGACTGTATATGCAATGGCTGATGGTACTGGCACATTTTGTGCCATTTACTTCATATTTAGAGCTCTTACTTTTGTTGGTGTGATGTGTGGAAATATATTATTTTTATTATTTAGGATTTCAAAATCGATCTTTTGCTTGTTATGGAAGGATCTGATTTTAGCATACACATCCTTTTGGGCCTCCTTTGCCATGGGTTTAGCCAAGTATAAGCTATGTATACTACAGCATACACTTTTTAAAAATAATTTATTTTGAACAAAGAGCTGTCCACAATCATATTTTTATTTGGCACAGTTAACATGAATTATGGTTTTATATTTTGTTAAATTGCTTTTTTTAAGTGGAATGACTGGCTAAATAAATTTCTGCATTAATGAAAAAGGTATATGATTCAGAAATATGCACTACTTGGGGCTGGGCAACTTACACTTGTGAAGAATGGGTTGCATTCTGTAATTTTAATGTAGAGTAATGTTTCTAACATTGTTGAAGTAGTTTGTTTTTTATTCATAAGTTCATAGATAAATATTAGGTTCTTAGTCTGCAGACTATTATACACCTAGCTAATGACCAGAAATCAGAATCTAATCCTGTACTTTGTTTCTGTGAAGTAAGGATTTTAGCTATTATGTCAACTCCCCTCCCCATAATAATATTTGGCTCTCCCGTTCGATTCTCGGCTGGAGCACCTTCTGTGTGGAGTCTGCATGTCCTCCTCGCAGTCGAGTGGCGTTCGAAAGACATGCGTAGAATGGGCGTGCCTTCGTTGAAGGTTGGACGTCGAGCTGGCACCATGGCACCCTTAAAAAAAAAAAAATCTACTGCCAATCATTAGTGGACCAGAGTTCCACTCTGGCGACCCCTAACCGGGAAAAGCCGAAAGAAGAACAACATTCTTTACTGCACTGCTCTACTGGGGTCATGGCTGAAAAGCATCAGCAGACCAGTTTACCCACCTGGTCATCAGACTGTAACATTAATAAATAAATTGCCACTAGGCATGCATTACTTGGGTTTCTTTTTTCACTCCCTTTGTGTACATGATAGGCATCCCATATTCTGATGTCATTTATCAATATCATTGCTGGCTTCATTTGTACTGGAAAAGTACAAGATGCCTTCTTCTTTTCATGCAGACATTTCCATTATGATTGTCGTTTGAAGCTCAAAAGCATTTTTTGCCAACTTCACCCTTGTAATTTTTGGTAATAAGGGATTTGTTATGTTTTGCCCAGCTTAAAAAAAGTTGAGGAAGTAGTTAGATAAGGAGTAGGGTGGAATTATCCCCCTCGCTGCAAAAACACATTTTTTTCTGAAACAAAAAAAAAAAAATAACTTATCTAATCAAGTTCAGACTTGGAAATGCAAAACAGAAAACAAAATGCTCCACAAAGTCAAACATTCAGTGAGTTTCAAAAGTAGAAATGCAAACAGAACTTATTTGCACTGTAAACTTCCCTCCTAAGGCTCTCATGTCTAGCTTATATATGACCAGCAGATGGCAGCAGAGTTCCAGAAGTACTTCTAAGTAACCCCATAATGACCACGTATTGCAGAGAGAATGTGTGAAGAATGGATAAGGGAACCTAGTAAGCAGTCAACTGAATCTGAAAGATTCTGCAAAATTGAAAACAGTGGAATGAAGGAAACTGGAAACAGTTTTAAGGGAATTACAATAGAGAGCAACTATTATATGCAATGAAGAAGTAAAGGGCAAAAGACGTGAAACAAGCTGTACAAATTTGATCTCATAAGAGGATAGGAAATCAGAAGTTATACATGACAGTGGTGTGTATCCGAATGCTCAGAAAAAGACAGTAGCGAATATGAAAAAAAATGCTTCAAACTAGTGTTTGGGTAAAAAAACATCTGCAGATGTTAGGTATAAAACAAGACGGAGAGACTATTAAAAGATAATGCAACAATTAAAGGAAGAGTTCCATAAGACATACAATGCTGCAACTAAGGTCATAAGGGACGACTATAACATTTTCAAAAATAACACTGCAAAGATTCATAATTCACAAAGAGAAAAAAATAATTGCAACCAGGAAGGCTCAAACAGTAACAGGTATAATCAGTAAGCCTAAAACCGTGGAAGCTTTGGAGTAAACTAGATTAATCACCTGTCAGTTAAGCAAAGTATAAGAAGTAAGCTCCTCATAAGCTGAAGTTATTTCAGAAAACACAAGCTTGGGAATTGTTCATGCTAAGATCTGCAGCCAACTGTGAACCAGTAAATTTTGCCAGCCCTAGTAAATTAATTTAGTTAATATACAGTGTTAAATTTTGAAAGCTCATCTCATAATAACAAGAATGACAAATGTAACACTATGCTTGGAAAAGCGAGACTGAAGGTGTGACTATTTGGGCTACATGCAATGTTCTGGGTTACAGGACCCAAAAACATTTCCCTTACTCCATGGTACAGAAATATTGGTGGTAGTATATATAACCTACTATCATGCAAAGGCATAGCCTACATATTGACGGGGTGTAGACTGGTGAAGCACCCCACTCTCCTGCAAAAATGCTTTAATTGCATTACAGAAAGTTTTGAGATTAACTGTAATCTTTGGAAATAGCTCTTTCTTTTTTATAGTTGAGGGATCTGTAATTATAAGTTTTGGATTTCTGACAGACAGCTGTCAGTAAATGCCAGACAACGTTTGTTATACTGAGGCAACAGACCACATAAGTGGGTTAAAGGGTGTTGTTATTTACAAAGTGAACTAGGAATCTCACTTCCCAATGGGCCTACTTTGCAAGGATATCAGCTGGATATTTGACAGGATGCAGTGAAATTTTATGTCAGAAATGATTAGTCCAAGAAATGTACCACACACACACGTCAAACGTGAGCTGAATTCTGAGGTGACAAATGAATACAGACGAACCGTAGAATAAGACAGGGAGTTGTCAGACCCTCCCCGCTTTTGCTCTGTCTGTAGAAACTTTGTTCAAGAAGTCAGAGATTCAGAAAAGATAAAAACAGTCCCACTTGGCAAGTAAATAAGGGTGAACCTTTATACTGGTAATTTTATCAAAGACCATACCTCTCAACTTCCTAACACAAGAAATCTGGACAAAACCTTAAATAAAGGGGGGACAGATTTTAAATATTGCCCTTGTAAGTTTAGAATGTTGGTAAAATAACAGGTTTTATATTTGTTTGCATTTTCTAAAGGATATGAAGTCTGATACTCAAATGTATGTCACTATTTAATGACTTCAATGCCCTGTAATTTGCCAGAAAAACACAAATTTTAAGAGGAGCAGACCAAAAATCAAAGCAAAATTCTGGGCGGTCAATGTAAATATGGAATGTTGAGAGGTATGTCAAAAACTCAGAAAATGTTCCATTTAGAAAGATCATAGTATGAAATGCCATAATCTACTTTTTTAAAAATTAAAAAAGATTTCAAAAAAATCTGTAATTGGGACAAAACTTCATTTGGGGGAGCTTTGCTACCCCTTAATCTCATTGATACATATGTAACAAAGCTAATGATTGCTGTATCTTAGAGCTATTATGAACTTGTGTCACTTTAAATTAAGTATTTGGTATTAGGATTTAGTCTCTGCTACTAGAAAGTCTGTATATAATGATATGGGATATAGATATAGTGGCCATAGTTTCCTTCTTGTTAGCTTTTCAGGTAAATATGGAACAGACTGAGGTATTATTAAAAAGACATACCACTCACAGCAAATCAGTTCTGATCCATGTAGATAAGATAATTTTGTTTATTTTATTTTGAATTTAACAGGGGTAGAGCACTGATCCCACTGACCTATTTTTAGCTCAGCCTGGAGATACATGCAAAGTGAAAGACAAAATGCAGTATACTCATGTATTATATACAAAGTTAGTATCTGAGTCAGCTTGAGTGAATAAAGAAAATAGATTCATGATTTTATATGCAGAGTGACTGACAAAACACAATATATGCATGTGTTATATACAGAGTGGATATCAGAGTTGGCATGATGCAAGAATCACATTGAAAATTAGAATCAAAACAAGAGGAAAGTAGGGTAGGAAGAGATTAAGTTATATGACCAGAGAGAAATCAGCTGTATTTCCTATATTCTCGAAATGTGCTTTTTAGCTCTGAGTGGTAAATGAGGTAAGGGAATGATCTTTAAGAAAAGAAGGGATTGATTCAAAGAGTTTGGGACTGAGGACTGAGGAAGCATGTTCTGTGCACTGAAGTGTAGTTTGGGTGGATTTGAGGAAAGGACCCGAGTGGTTAAGATTTCGAAGGTTGTATGTTGGTTCATCTCTTGATTTCCTGTCCTTGCATATTTAAACTGGTGCATGTGAAATAATTCCTGCTTTAAAACTTCAGCTTGGCAAGCTAAGAACTTGGTTATATTCAACTGGACGTATAAGAGAATTTAAGTACCTTTTTATGCACTTTTTTTTTTAAAAAATACAGTATTTAAATTGATTTAAACTGTGTATGAAGGAGTGTTGAAGGAATTTTTAACTGGTTATTCTGCTCTTCAGTTATTCCCACCCACCCGCGCTGTTTTTGTTTTGGTGTTAATCTTAGTGGCATTGAAACTGCCCGCCCCTCAGCCTGCCTCTGGGCCCATCTCATTTGCTCACTCAACTGAGTGCAGTGAGATCATATTCTGATTTCAGGCACTCCTACTGTGTACAAAGAGAGCATCTGGGAAATAGAAAAAAAAAATTAAGCTTATTTCCTGCCTTTCTTGTTAAGTGGTACAGACTATTTGTAGGCTTCTGAGCCCCCAAGCCCTTCTGTGTTTGAGGGAAGCCTTCTAGCTTGTTTTTTTTTCTCTTGTAACTAGCCAGTTTTCTAGTTTCAGCACTCAAATCTGTTTCTTTGATCTCAGCACTTGTTCAGAAAAAAAAAAAAAAAATTTCATCTGCTTTTACTGTACTTGTGTTTTTACCTACTTCTTTTACTTTTGCATCATCTTAAAATACTCAATTGTATTTATTACTGCTTGGTGTAACTCATTCTAAGCCTTTTGGTTTAAACACTTGGGCTTCGGACCAGTTAGTTGTTTTGCACTGAGAGGTTTGTGGTCTGCACTGTTGTGGCAGAACAGGTAGCTTACATCCTTCTAGGTTGAGAACTGCTGATTGAGGGCTCAGTGTCTGTTATTCTAAAAGTGTATTAATTCTGGTTTAAGCACTTGGGCTTTCAAGCCAGTTATTTTACATTAAGAGGGTTCGTGGTCTGCACTCTTGTGGGAGGAGAGGCTGGACTCTGCCCTTCTGAGCTGGGAATTTCTGGTTAAAGGCTTATAGTGCATGCATATCTGAACTGTTTCTTACTGAAGTTGGTGCGCCTTGTTTGCTGTGGCATAGACTGGATTCGGGCCTGCTGGATCTAGCTTTGTTTGTGTAACTTGAGCACTAATCCAGACATTCTCTAAAGTATTCAATGGTATTTATTACTGCTTGGTTGTAACTTGATTAAAGTGTAGCTATCATTCAAGTCTTTTGGATTAAGCACTTGGGCTTCAGACCAGTTGTTTTACATTAGGAGGGTTTGTGGCAAGCACTGTGGTGGCAGGACAGGTAGCTTTCATCCTTCTAAGTTGGGAACTGCTGATTGAGAGCCCAGTGTCCAAGTGTATTAGTTCTGGTTTAGGCACTTGAGCTTCAGGCCAGTTATTTTACATTAAGAAGGTTCGTGGTCTGCACTCTTGTGGGAGAAGAGGCTGGACTCTGCCCTTCTGAGCTGGGAATTTTCTGGTTAAAGGTTTATAGTGCCTGAATATTTGAACTGTATCTTACTGAAATTGGTTCACCTTGTTTGCTCTAGCATAGACTAGATCCAGGCCTACTGAATCTAGCTTTGTTTATATACTTGTTGTTTGTTTGCTTGTTATTTCCCTGGAAGCTAATTCACCTAATACGCAACTTCTCAGCGCTTCTGTGGATCACTAGTGATATCTGCATTGCTTACTGTACTTATTTCCTTGTTTCACTTGAAAGAAAGTTACTGTTTGTCGTTTTTGCATTTAGTTACTTGTATCACATTGCACTCAAGTTACCTGGCACTTGCTCACTAAAGCAATTATATAAGTCAGCACTAAAAATTAAAAGCACTACACCCTCACTCCCCACTGGCCCTTGTTTTCAATTAAGGATTTCCCAATATTATTCTAGCATGTCCAAAGGTCAGTTGTCAATCTCCTCTCCGGTCCAGCTGGTGAATCCGGGAATCTTGAGGCAATGTTATAACTGCCTCATGTACACAGACAACCCTCTCCTCCTCCCACATAACACAAATACTTGCGAGAGATGCAGCTATTTAGCCAAACTGGAGGCTGAGCTCTCTCAACTCAGGACTGGCAAGACCAGACAGGAGGAGAAGGCAACTACACACACCACAAAACCAGCCTCACATAATGCTACCACTCCACTGAATCAAACACATAAACACACAAAGACATACTCGGAGGCTCTGAGTAAAATTTACCTAAACAGCAGAGGCCTCCAAAGCAGACACCCAAACAACTGCTACCTCAAGACACCCCACAAGCAACACATAAACCACAAAAGCAGTGTGCAAAGCAGTCACAGCCCTTAAGGCCAAATACAACACCAAACATACTTGTCATAGGTGACTCCATAGTCAGACACACTGGCGTCCCACTCACCAGGCTGAACAAGGAGAGGGTCACAGTAAGCTGCCTATCGGGCTAGAATCCGCCACATAACACAAGCACTCGGGTCACTCCACAGCAAGTACAAATATGACACAGTCATTGTCCATGCTGGTGTGAACGACCTGAGACGTACCTCCCTGGACTGCATGAAAAGAGACATAGAGGAGCTCTCTGATTATGTAGCCCAGGCAGGTATGACCCTAACCCTGAGCAGTATCCTTCCTTCACCAAGAATGATGCCACAATATAGAGACAAGATGATCAGCTTTAACAATTGGCTTAATGTCTGGTGTCATTCAAAGGGGATCCAGTGTCTGTCTGCCTGGGATGACATGCTTGACAAGCCACGCTGCCAAGGGACGGCTTGCACCTGTCACCCTGGGATTCGGATATTGGCTAAGGCTCTTGCCACCCCATAGTGCCTTTTTAGGCAAGGCTCAAATTCTAAACCTACCACCCTAGAAAACAAAAATGGGAAGAAACTGAGGGTAATGCTGCTCAATGCCAGAAGTCTAAATCTCAAAATGCACGCACTCGAGGCCCTTCTCAGTATGGAGAACATCGATGTCTGTGCTGTAACTGAAACCTGGTTCAAGGCTCCTGAGAGCACCCGGCACTATTAGGTTTTACCTCATATCATGCGTTCCGGCCCCAAAACCCGGACCACTCCACAAAAGGAGGGGTGTATCCATATTCATAAAGGATACTCACACCTCCAGGTTGGTGGCAACGCATGAAGCTCGGAAACCATCCAGGTGCAACTAACAATAGGCAAAACTGCTCTACAAATTGTAGCATGCTACAGGCCACCCTCTCAAACTCAGGAACCCCACACAGCCTTCCTGAAGACACTGGAGGGTATAAATGTATCTCCAAACACCATCATATTGGGTGACTTCAACTACCCGAATATAGACTGGGAACATTACTCAAGCCCTAACTTTCTAGCCCAACGGTTCCTGGAGTTCATAAATTCAAATGCCATGGAACAGCTAGTCACTGTTCCACGAGAGGAGAAAATATACTAGATCTCATTGTCACAAACATGGGGACAAAATGCTCCACACCGGAAGTATATCCCTCATTGGTGAGATCTGATCATAAACTAATCTCACTGGAAATCCACATCCCGCCCCACCCCAAACAAAAAAGACCATAGTGAAGAACTTCTCTAAAGCAAACTTCACACTACTCAAGACTGGTGTGGTATCCTTCAAGGCCCCTGAGTCAGAGGAAACCACAACCCAAGCTGCGGAAGCCCTTACAAATGCCTTCTATGAACACCTCCAGGACTGCATGGATCAGGCAATCCGAAATAAAACCAAGACTCTTTCCACAAAGGGCAAACGTCCAGTCTGGTGGACCCCAGCCATTAACAAACTTTACAATAAGAGGAGAAAGCTATTACATGATAGAACAAAATCCATAAAAGGGAAGTCACCCCTGATCACTATTAGTAAAAAAATACGAGCACTCATAAAATCAACTAAGGCCAATTTTGAGAGAAAAATTGCCATGGATTCAAAGGACAATCATAAGGCCTTTTTCAGCTATGTTAGGAACCTGGGTGGAAACTCACAGATATGCTCAGAATTAGTCCAAAATGATACAAAAATCACTGAACCCACAGACATTGCCAACATACTGGCAGACAGGTTCAGTGCAAACTTCACCCCTCTCCCCTAAAGGAGAGATAACTATCCCAGCCGAGTGTAGCCTCCTGGACATCTCAAATGCGCAGGTGAAAGCTGCTCTCTCTAAAGCTAAAAACACAGCATCAATGGGACCGGATGGTGTCCCCGGCTGTGTGCTACACGAGCTAAATGAGGAATTAAACCCGCACATAAGGCAGCTGTTTAATCTCAGCCTTACCACAGGATACGTGCCCAAGGAGTGGCGTCGGCAACTGTGGTCCCACTCCACAAAGGTGGCGCCTCACGGACCCTGGTAATTACCGCCCCATAAGCTTAACAAGTCTAGTCTGCAAAGCTATGGAGAGGATCATAATGGAGCTCATAAACAAAGATATAGGGGACTTGCAGACATTGGACCCGACCCAGTTTGGCTTTGTCAAGGGAAGATCATGCCTTTTGAACTTGGTCGACTTCTTGAAATAGTCACCAAGGCCATTGATGAGGAAAGGCAGTCCATACAGCCTACCTTGACCTTGCAAAGGCTTTCGACACAATACCCCACTCGGGTATTGTAGAAAAACTTACCAGCTTAAATGTAAACCCATATGTCACAAGATGGGTTGCAAACTGGCTTAAGGACAGAACCCACAGGGTTAGAGTTGCTGGCGCTGTGTCAGACTCCAAGCCGGTCACAAGTGGTGTCCCACAGGGCTCGGTCCTTGGCCCCTATTGTTTGGCATCTACTTCTCAGAAGTACAGGCCAACATGGGAGGACTTTGGCTGACAAAGTTTGCAGATGACTGCAAACTGGGCCATAGTGGAAAGTGCATCGGACACGGATATCCTTCAGAAGGGACTCACGGAAACAGATAGCTGGTGCCAGAGCCATGGCCTGAAGTTAAACGCCAAAAATGTATAGTCATACCCTTCGGGAAAAACAAGGTAACCCCAAGCTACCATATAGGTGGCAATCCACTAAGCACAGAAGAGGTTATCAGGGACCTGGGGACCCAGGTTGACAGTGGCCTTTCTTTTGACACTCACATTGCTAAAGTGGTTAGAAAGACCTTCTACATTGCCCACCTGATCATGAAGGGATTCACATCCAGATCTAGTGAGGTCATTGTTCCCCTGTACTCTTCACTTATCAGACCAATGATCGAGTACAATGCCCCATTCGGGATGTATCTCACCCGACATCTGCAGCAATTGGAGAGACCCCAAAAGTTCCTCACCAAAAGGATAAAGGGACTCCAAAATCTGTCATATGCTGCCAGATTGAAGAAACTCCAGCTCTATTCAGTCGCATACCATCTGCTCAGAGGTGACATGTGCCTGACATACAAGGCCATGTCCAACCCGGAATTAATGGACATGCTCCACCTCAAAAATCCAAATCCACCAAAACCACTAGAGCAAGCGACTTAAACCTTAGCACGGATATAAATAGGACGTGCTGGAGGGATAGATTTATCACTCAGAGACTCCCTATGCTGTGGAATAAAATCCCGGTCCATGTGAGGCAGAGCACCTCGCTGACTCTGTTCAAGAGAAATCTAGACCTGTGGATGGGAGATCGTAGGTTTACCCCGGGAATCATCTCTGGGTCACTGCTGGACAGAGGCACAAAAAACTAATGGGCACAGTATTTTTTCATATAAGGGGTGGCGTAAGCCACAATAATTTGGGCTAGGCTTATAAATGCCTTAGGGCAGATAGCCTAGTATAAACCTATGAACCTATGAACCTAATAGTCTGGAGGCTAGCAATAGGAAGTTCTCATTCTTGCTAAGTTTAAACAGGTGGGAGCTTTGTAGAACGTCATCACATTGTTTCACGGGCAGCCAAGTTAGCTGTTTAAATGATTTTGCAGTTGTGTTTATTTCTTGGGAAGTGAGTGTAGAACCTGCGTATAGCATTTCAGATGGACTGAATGGTGGATATATTTCTTTTGGAGGCTGCAGCAGTCAGTGAGTAACCATATTCTACCTCAGTCAGTGCCTGTGGTATTTCTACAGGATCTTGAAAGAAAAAAAGGGGAGATCCTATTAGCCAGGAGTAGGAGAGAGATGATTTTTTTTGTGCGTGTATTCCAGGTGGAGATTGAAATTTAGGAAGGGGTCCAACGAAATTCCTAAGTATTTTAATGAAATTACATTTTCAATAGTGTTACTCAGATGGCTGAGGATTTGTAGAGGTCTGGAGACAGCAGTTGGCTTTTGCAATTGTACAAAAAATATAATTTTTGTTCAGGAGGAGTTTAGCAGTAATCGTTTATCACTGACCCATTCAATAAGGACAGAAAATCATCCTGAAGTTCAAGAGAGGAGACAGAACAGTTGGACTGGAATAGAACCATGCCATCGTCATAAAGCTGGAGATGAAGTTGGGGCAAGTCTGCAAGAAGTTTGTTAATGTAGATAGACAAGAGGAGCGGCACCAGAATAGATTCTTGGGGGCATCCTTCTGCAGAGCAACTGATGTAGAGGTTGATGAGTTGAAATTCACTGAAAATTGGAGGCTCAGTAATTTTTGAACCAGGGTATCATCACTATTTCCTGTTTATGTGAGATGTTTCAGGAGAACAGACTATATTATATCATAGTCCCTATGTTATATGAAAGCACTTGATGATATCATACCTGTAAAGTTATTATATGTAGTGTACTTGGATGGGGATAAAATAATATCAAATACAGAAGGACTCATAAAAGAATGAGGAATAACTGATGCCTTTAGGAAGTCTGCTTTTTTCATTTTTCCTTTAACCAGATGAAGATGAATACATTAGTTTATATAACACATGACGTACGTGCACATTCTTTAGATGGAAATCTACATTACATTTACTGTTATACACATCCATTAAAGACAGGCTGACTGGACAGTTAACCCAATAAGAAAGTGACCCCATATGTGGTTTACTTGATTATTTGTGCACATGAATCTAGCGTAAGGTGGATCTTTACATTAAGCCACATGCCATGTAGGGATCAAACTGAAGAGATGAGGAACATTAGGGTAATATTGGGAAACAGTAGCAGTTTTTGGGAGTTGTTCTGCTTAATACAACTTACAAAAAACATTTTTGGACCCTGTCAATCTTCAGTCACAAAGGAATTAGTGCAGCTGAGAGCATTTTGCTAGCTTGCTGCCTAGGTGATATGTGCTTTCATATCAATTAAAGACAGTTCTATTTGTGAGTTTGTGGCTCTGTATGGATATGACTAGAAGTAAGTATATACCAGTTAGACTTTAGTATTTTTGTCCATTTTATGTCATAGAAAATTAGAATCATGGAATGCAGAAGGCAGCTGGACATATGGCCATTTACACCTTGCCAGTACCCACCTTTAGACCCTACTTCCTTTTTCAAGGAACAGTAGGAACAGTAGGCCAATCCTACCAGGGTGAATTGATAAACAGCCATCCATCTATCTAATTTATTCTTAAAGGAAGATGGTACATCACATTGCTTAATTTGGAGATAAAACATTTTCCAGAGAAGGGGTAGTCATGTAACAAATCTATATCTCCACTGTGATTTGTTTATTTGCTGTCCCAGGTTTAGGTCTCTGGTTTTAGTGGTTTTAGCCACCCACTGATGAGAAGGATGCAATACTCAGCCTCAACACAGAGGAGGTAAGAAGAGAGCTGAGGAGAGTGAATCCCAGGAATGCTGCTGGCCCAGACAACATACTGGGGAAGGTGTTAAAAGGCTGTGCTGATCAACTATGCACATTGCTCAAGGAACTATTTAATACCTCTCTTGCCATGGCAAAAGTATCCTCATGCTACAAGGAAACTAACATCATCCCACTACCTAAGAAAACCACTCTCTGTACCCTAACGACTACAGACCAGTCGCTCTGACATCCACTGTTATGAAGTGTTTTGAGTGGCTGATCAAAATGCATCTTTCATCATGTCTACCTCTTGATTTTGACCCTCTGCAGTTTGCATACAGAGCTAAATGATCCACGGCTGATGCCAAATCAGTAGCACTACATATCTCCCTTGAGCATTTAGAGGGCAAAGACAACTATGTGAGGATGCTGTTCACAGACTTCAGCTCTGCATTTAATATGGTGGTACCAATGCAGCTGCTAGAAAAACTGACATTTAGGAATGAGTAAACATCTCTGTAACTGGATCCTGGACTTCCTGATTGAGAGACCATAGAGGGTGTGTTTAGGTAAGAACACATCAAAGTGCATCACAATTAACACGGGGTTCCACATGGTTGTGTTCTCAGTCCACTGTTGTTCTCCATCTTGACCCACGACTGCTATGCTAAACACAAGTTCAATCATGTCATCAAGTTTGCTGATGACAGTATAGTTGTGGGGCTCATCACAAAGGAGGATGAAAGGGTGTACAGAGAGGAGGTGGCATCTCTGATCAGTTGGTGTGAGAGGAGCAACCTTGACCTGAATGTAAGTAAGACCAAAGAGATTATCACTGACTTCAGGAAAAGGAGAACAAACCACTCAGTGCTCAGGATCAATGGTGAGAGTGTGTAGAGGGCTAAGAGTGTGAAATTCCTGGGTGTACACATATCAGAGGGTCTCTCATGGTTAGGAAACACCAGCCAGCTAGTCAAGAAAGTGCACCAACACCTCCATTCTTTAAGAAGGCTGAAAAAAGCTAAGCGTCCTCCTCATATTCTCTCCATCTTCTATAGAGGTGCAATAGAGAGCATCCTCACCTGCAACTTCACAGTGTGGTTTGGAAGCTGCACAGTTACACAGTGGTGAGGGTTGCAGAGACGATAACATGTTCCAGTCTTCCATTGATACAACATCTTTATTCTGCAAGAAGCATCAGAAAAGGCCACCAAATTGATACAGGATAACACACATCCTGGGCATGGACTGTTTAAACATCTGGCATCAGGCAGGAGATATCACAGCATCCACTGCAGGGATACAAGATTCAGCAGCAGTTTGTACCCTACAGTGATTAGATGTCTGAATTCGGGCACTAGTCCCAGCGGTCCGGACACATAAGTCAATTTTTATTTATTTGTGCAATATATATACTTACATATATTCCAAGTAAGTGCAATATTTATTTATTATATCCATAGTCAGCATTATTTAACTCAGTCAAGTGCAATATTAGACAAATAACGTAGGCATTTCAATCTGTAGTGTGTTTTGTATTACTTTAAATAGGGTAGTTAATTTAACTCAGAGGAGGGGATTCTTTTCATATATAAGTATTGGTAAATGTCTCTGCTCTTTCTTGTGTGTATTGGAGTAGTATTGTATTTGTTAGTCATGTTTATTCCTCTGCTTGTACATGTTGTTTCACTTTCCTTTGTAATCTCAAGAATTGAGATGATGCACAAAATTTTGTTTAGGCTACGTGTGCAGTTCTAAATAACAATAAAGTTTACTTTGACTTTTGTGGTTGCTGGACTGTTTGCTTTGTGGAGAAATTAGATGTTGGACTGCTAGATCCCTAATGGCTCAGAAGGCAAGGCAGAGAGCATCCCTAAGATGTCTTGAGTACACTGACTACAGGGACAAGACCTCCAGTCTGTCACTATGGCTCAGGTCCTTTAGGGCCGTGATCATTTTATTCTTCAATTGTTTGATGTAGTTTAGTACATCCCACATGGGGCATTGTATTCTATGGTGGGCCTCATCAGTGCAGACTATAGAGGGGTAAGTATTTCTTTGGATCTAGCGGAAGTACCCTTTGTGTTCAGCTGTGCCAGACAGTAGGTTTTCCTTACCACGGTTGCAAAAAAGAAGGCATTATCTGCCCAGGTCCCAAGATTGCTCAGAACATCATCTTTTTATTTTTTTAGAGTGGGATGTTTTCTAAACTATAGGTTGGGTGGAAGGTTTGTGAATTGCTGTATTAATAATGTTAACGTTAATGGATAGTACTTTCAAAGTACACACTCAATATATTCCAACTTTTGTCTTTCCTTTAACTTTTTCTTTTATTGATGTTTGGTAACAAACATATGTTACTTTTGCATACTCTTTTTCAGAAGTATCTTCTCCTGGTTTATCCCCCTCTCTTATTGTAGTATTTCATGTTTCTTACTTGTTATCATCCTGCCTTCTTCATCCTTTAGTCTCAGTTCCCATTGCAACATATTCAACCCTGCCAAGCTTCTTTGCTCCTTTAGCATTTTTTTCTTTCTCTTCATTTATGCCTATATTAATACTCATATCCTACGTTACATAATCTTGTCCAAATTTCTTCAGCTCTGCATTTCTTTCTCTCCTCCAAACAGTCCTTAAAAAAACGTCCATCTCTATTACACTTAATGTACTTTGGAATGCAGTCTTTTTTTTCCTTTTCCCATCCCACACATAATTACCAATCTTTTGGTTGTCAGTTTTAGAGAACACTTCCCCATGCACTGCTTGACATAACTAAAGTTTAAAATGCAAGTAAGTTTATTGTTTTCCATTTCCTTGAACCCAACCAATATGCCCACTGAGTCCAAAACTTGTGACGACATATTGACAGCTCTGTTGGATTTTGTACTGATTTTTGAAAACTGAATACCATGTCCACATTTGACACTTATCCATTGCCCAAAGTTCATGAGTGCATACGAAGTTTAGGCAAATCAAGGATTCTGATCACCCTAGATTTAAACAAGTAGTGCTGTTAAATTCCCTGCATTGCTGACTTCAAACAGAAGATATTATTCTCCACCCCTGAAGGTCTTATAATTTTCAACTTATTTGAATTTATTAATTTGGTAGGTAGGCTGGTCTGAACACTGTTTTCAATCCTAATCTGGGCCATGTGCAAAATGTAAGAACACTGAATTCAATAAAATGTTCACCATCTTAAATTAATGAAAATATAAATGAGTACAAAGCAATACATGCAAACTTGATCACTTAATTTATTTATTTATTTGACATTTGTTTACTGGAATAGTCTGTCTCTGTATGTACCCATTTTCAGCAGAGGCCCAGGGAGAAAAGCTCCAGGTATGTATCACATTTCACATTGTAATACAAAGAGAATTTTCATGTTAGCAGTAAATAAAAAAATACATTCATAACACTAATACATAGAGTCAGATATTTAGAAAATAGAGATAAACTGAATATATGGAGTCAAATATTTAGGGTTTCTATTGGCTTTGGTTGAGTGGCACACTGTTTAGGAGAGTTCTGTGTCTTGTGATTAGTGTTGTGTTGTGGTGGTTGAGTGTGTTTCTGCCTTGGAGGTCTCTGCTGTTTGGGTAGATTTTTATTGAGAGCCTCAGTGAAGGTGAGTGTGTGGTCTGTGTTTTTATGTGAAGGCAGTGTTGGTGTGTGTTCTGGAAGGCTATGTGTTCCATGTGGTGTGGTGCAAGTGTTAACCTTCTCCTCTTGACCAGCTATTCCAGTCTTGGCTGGAGAGTGTGTGGCTTCCAATTTGGATATATAGGTGCATCTCTTGCAAGTCTGAGTGTTGGGAGGTAAGAGGAGAGGGTTGTCAGTGCACATAAGGCAGTTGCTACATTGCCTCAGGATGCCCAAGTTCACCAGGTTAATAGGAGTAAGCACAGGGGACTGACCTTTACACATGCTTGAAGGGGTGGGGATTAATAATAAGTACTGGAGTGGTTTCCTTGTAGAATGTTTAGTGCTGGTAGCACTTTTGTGTGCTACAATAATTGCTACAAGCTGTCTGGTAAAGTGCTAGACTAATAAGCTAGTAAAAGTGCAGAAGGGGAGAGAACTAGCAGATCTCAGGGAAAAAAATTGAAGAGTAGACTTTGGCACTGCTCAGAAGCTTACAAACAGTCCTGGATACAGCAAATCTGTATCTGGGCTAGACTAGTTACAGGAAAGGTGGGAAGCAAGTGCAAATGTGGGCTTTTAAACCAGAAAGTTGAAAGAGAATGTCAAACTGCCCAAACGGCCAATAAATTACAATTTCTAGGCCAGAAACCACTCCTCTTGTGGTAGAAAGGCTACATAATGCTTTCCACTCAAACTGATAAGATAGAAGGCTTCCCCCCAACACAGAAAGGCTTGGGGGGGGGGCTCAGAAGCTTACATACAGTCCTGGATACAGCAAATCTGTATCTGGACTAGACTAGTTACAGGAAAGGTGGGAAAAGCACAAACACTGGCTTTTAAACCAGAAAGTTGACAGAGATGGAAAAACTGCCCAAACAGCCAATAAACTACCATTTCTCGGCCAGAAACCACTCCTCTTGTGGTAGATAGGCTACCTACTGCTTACCACTCCCACTGATAAGCTAGAAGGATTCTTTCCAACACAGAAAGGCTTGGGGACTCAGAAGATTACAAACAGTCCTAGATACAACAAATCTGTATCTGGACTAGACTAGTTACAGGAAAGGTGGGAAACAAGCACAAATGCAGGCTTTTAAACCAGAAGTTGAAAAAGATAGAAAAACTGTCCAAATGGCCAATAAACTACAATTTCTGTGCCAGAAACCACTCCTCTTGTGGTAGATAGGCTACCTAATGCTTACCACTTCCACTGATAAGCTTAAAGGCTTCCCTCCAACACAGAAAGACTTGGGGGGGGGGGTTCAGAAGCTTACAAACAGTCCTGGATACAGCAAATCTGTATCTGGACTAGACTAGTTACAGGAAAAGTAGGAAACAAGCTTAGAATTTTTTTACAGAAAAGCAGCTAAAACAGCGCTAAAAACAATTCAAGTGCAGTGCAAGCTAGCACACGTGAGTGTGTAGTAGTAGCAAAGTTTTTTTTTTTTTTTTTTTTTTAGTAAAGTGGAAAGGGAGATAGGAGGAGCAGAAGATAATTCAAGGTTAAGAAACTAAGTGGGTTGGCTTTCTCAAATATTCTCTCTGTAATAGGTAAAATGAGCTAATGATACTAGACTGGGGGAGTGTCAGATGAAATAGTAGGGACGGGCAACTGCAAAGTCACCAAGTATAAGAACAAGATACCAACAGGGAGGATGGGTGGGAAAAAATACAGCAAAATATATAAATAATAAGCAAATGTATAAATACAGCACAGTGCAAATTAAGTTGCAAAAAGTGTACTTATCAGTTTGGAATAGATTCCAACTCTGCACACAGCGAGAATTTAGATCTATCAGCTTTGCACCAATTCACAGAAATCTGTACTGGAATTACAACACAGGAAATAGACCCCAGGCAATGACTAACAGCTAGGATGTGGGCATGCCCAACACACTGGTCATAGGTGACTTGATAGTGAGGCACACTGATGTCCCACTCAGTAGGTTGAATAAGGAGAAAGTAACAGTCAGTGCCTGTCAGGTACCAGGATCCATCACATAACATATGCACTCAGGTCCCTCAACAACAGATATACAAATACGACTCTGTCATTGTACATGTGGGTGTGAATGACCTGAGACGTACCTCCCTGGACTACATAAAAAGAGACATGGAGGAGCTCTCGGATTATGTAGCCTAGGCGGGTATGACCCTAGCCCTGAGCAGCATCCTACCATCACCCAGAATGATACCACAGTACAAGCAGAAAATGATTCTCAACAATTGGCTAAGCTTCTGGTGTCATTCTAAAGGGATCCAGTATCTGTCTGCCTGGGATGACACGATTGACACACCTCGATGTTTTGCCAGAAATGGCCTGCATCTGTCAACCCTGGGCTTCCGGATACTGGCCAAGGCTCTTGCCACCCCTACAGTGCCTTTTTTAGGCGGTGTTCCAAAGACCAAATTACCACCATAACAGCTACAAACAAATGCAATCTGAGGGTAATGCTGCTAAATGCTAGAAGTCTAAATCTCAAAATGCAGTTGCTCTAAGCACTCCTTAAAATGGAGAACATCAACATTTGTACCATAACAGAGACCTGGTTCAAGGCATCAGAAAGCACCCCTGCACTACCAGGCTATAACTCTTTTCACACCTTTTGGCCCCAGAACTTGAACCGAAGCTCCAAAGGCATTGGTGTTTCCATATTCATAAAGGATGTGTACACCTCCAGACTGGTAGCCCAACATAACACATCAGAGATACTTCAGGTGCAGCTAACATTGGGTAAGACAGTGATTCAGGTCATAGAATACTACAGGTCACCAACCATGATCCAAGACTCACACTCCATGTTCCTAAGCATCCTGGAGAATATTAGAGTCCAACCTAACACTCTCTTACTAGGTGACTTCAACTACCCCTCCATTAAATGGGTAAACTACTCATGTACCAACACACTTGCCCAATGTTTCCAGGAGTTCATTAATTTGAATGCCCTGGACCAGCTCATTCTTATCCCCACTACAGGTAGCAATATCGTTGACCTGGTCATTACTAACATGGGTGACTGTTGCTCTTACACCAATAGTCAGCTCCTCCCTGGTTAGATCCGACCCCAAACTAATAACCTTGGAAATCCACATCCCTCCCATCCTCCCAGCAAAGGTAACCACCATGAAAAACTTCTCCAAAGCTAACTTTGGGATCCTAAAAACAGAGGTGGCTAATTTCACTGAACCCATGCAAATGGAGAATAGTTGTGTGACCACAGATTCATACACCAGTGCACTGTATGAACAAGTACACAAATGCATGGATCTCGCCATACCCAATAGAACCAAGAAACTCTCCTCCAAAAAAAGGAAGCCAATCTGGTGGCCCCTGCTATAAACAAACTCTACAACAGAAGGAAGAAACTGATGCAGAATAAGGTGAAGTCACAAAACTAGAAAAACTTCCTTATCTGCCTCAACAAAAAGTTGAGATCCCTCATCAAATCCTCTAAAGCTAGGTATGAACACAGAATTGCAGCAGATAGTAAAGACAACCACAAGACCTTCTATAGTTATGTAAAGAATCTCCATGGCAATACCCAGATTTGCTCCGAGCTACTGCACAATGGTACCTCCTATACCGAGCCAACAGATATTGTCAATATACTGGCTGACAGATTCATTGCCAACTTTACCCCCCCCCCCCAAAGGACCAATCACAATACCAGTAGATTGCCAGGCACACAGTATTGCTGCTGTACAGGTTAAAACAGCACTGTCCAAGGCCAAGAATACAGCTTCTATGGGACCTGACAATATCCCTGGTTGTGTTCTACATGAACTACAGAGTGAACTGGCACCTCACCTGTGTGCCCTGTTCAATCACAGCTTCACCTCAGGCTTTGTCCCTGCTGAATGGCACACTGCTACAGTCATCCCTCTCCACAAAGGAGGAGTGACTACAGACCTTGGGAACTATTGCCCCATTAGCCTGAGGCTGACATGCAAAGCTATGGAACTAATAAACAAGGATATATGGAATATCCAAACTCTAGATCCCACACAGTTTGGTTTTGTAAAGGATAGACCATGCCTGCACAACTTGGTTAACTTCTTTCAGTCAGTCACCAGAGTTGTGGATAAAGGCAAGGTGATTCATACAGCCTTCCTTGATCTGGCCAAGGCTTTTGATACCATTCCCTACTCAGGAATCATAGAAGAGCTCATTAAGCTTGGCATCAGTCCCTACATCACTAGGTGGGTTGCAAACTGACTCACAGACAGAACCCACAGTGTGAAAGTAGCTGACTCCAAGTCAGACTGCCGATTTGTCATGAGTGGAGTCCCACAGGGTTTGTTCCTGGGTCCTCTTCTGTTTGGTATCTACTTCTCTGAAATCCAGGCCAACATGAAGGGACTCTGGATGACAAAGTTTGCAGATGATTGCAAGTTGGGAGCTATTATTAACTCCCCAAGTGATATTGACATCCTACAGAATGGCCTCACTGTGACCAACGACTGGTGTCAGAACCATGGCCTTAAGCTCAATGCCAAAAAATGTGTCGTCATCTCCTTTGGGAAAAACTCGGTTCCCATGAATTATCACATTGATGGTAGTCCACTGAACACAGAAGGTGTTATAAGAGATCTGGGAACGCAGGTTGACAGCAACCTCCCTTTTGATCACCACATTGCCACCGTGGTCAGAAACTCCTTCTATGTGGCACATCTCATTACTAAGTGTTTTGCATCCAGGAAGAAAGAGGTCATTGTCTCCCTCTACTTTTCCCTCATTAAGCCACTCATATAGTACAATGCCCCATTTGGCATGTACCTCACTAGACACCTGCAACAACTGGAGAGGCCACAAACATACCTCACAAAGTGGATCCTAGACCTTAAACACTTGTCCTATATGGACAGACTCAAAAAACTCCAACTATTCTTGGTCACATATCGCCTACTTAGAGGCGATCTCTGCTTGACTTACAAAGCCATGTCTGACCCAGCTCTGTTAGAAATACTACATCTCAAGAAATCCCTCCCCACCACATGCTCCAGAGACCTCAACCTCATTACCAAAATTAACAGAACATGCTGGAGGGATAGGTTCATAACCCAGAGACTGCCCATGCTATGGAATAGACTTCCCATACGTGTCAAGCAGAGTACCTCGCTGACCCTCTTCAAGAGAAATCTTGACGAGTGGATGGGTAACAGAAAATTCACCCCACGGATAACTGCAGTGGCTCTGCTTGACAGAGGCACGGCACTGGGAACTAAGGTTGGGTGGCACCATGCCAGGATAATCCTATGGCTAGGCTTGTAAAGGCCCCAGGGTGACACCTATGAACCTGTTTGGCTTATTAATGGTGCTTGTTTGCTCAAAGCTGCAATGAGTTAGGCCTTCTGCTTTTGCTGTACTGTTTTCCAAATACCTCCTGAGATACTACAAAAGACAAGTACTTATTTTCAACTGTTTTCTGCACTTTCTGATTAACTAAAACAATATTTACTGCACATCTGTTTGTTTAAACTGTGTAACTGTATTTTAATGCATTTTTTTAGATTGTCTGCCAATTGAATTCTTTTTACAAACTGTAATTACTGTTCATCTGCTTGTTTTTTTTCATTTTACTTGTTTGCTGCACTTGAAAAAAACTAGCATAGACCAAGTTCAGGTTTTTGCTGAATCTAGTACTCTTTGTGACCTTTGGAGCTTGTAAAACAGTTAATCTTTTGTCTGGAGAGGTCACCCTGTGCCTTTGTGGGAGGAAGGTACAGTTTGGACTGATCTAACTACAGTTACTGTTGCAGGGCTCTGTTTAGGGCATTTTGACTCGATAATTTGAACTTTGGCTGTTTTCTGTTTTAATAAGCCTCTGTTTGAATGAGTTTGTGCTTTTTCCTCAAAGCTGCAGTGAGTTAGGCCTTCTGCCCTTGCTCTGCTGCTTTCCAAATACCTACTGAGAGACTACAAAAGATAAGTGTTTATTTTCAACTGTTTTCTGCCAGAGATGGTCTTCATTTGTCACCCTTGGGATTTTGGCTACTGGCAAAGACTCTTGCCACCCTCATAGTGCCTTTTTTTAGGCAATGTCACAAGGTCAAAATTCCCAACCTAAAATTTTAATCTAAAAACAACCTCAAGGTTATACTGCTAAACACTAGGAGTTTTAACATGAAACTGCACTCTCTGGAAGCAGTCCTCACCTTGAAAGATGCAGACATTTGTGCAGTCACGGAGACCTGGTTCAAAGCTGTGGAGAGCACTCCAGCCATACCAGGTTACACCTCCTTCCACATGTTCAGACCATCAATGGAAGGCATGAAAACTAAAGGAGGTGCTGTATCAATATTCATCAAAGACAAATACACCTCCAGATTGGTTAAACAGCATCATTCCCTGGATATACTTCAGGTGCAATTAACTGTTGGTAGGACACCTATTCAAGTCATTGCCAGCTATAGGACCCTCTTCATAAATCAGTACACCCACTCTGCCTATTTGGATCTACTTGAGTCTATCAAGATACATTCGAACACCATGGTTTAGGGTGACTTTAATTACCCATCTATTGACT
The DNA here is from genome assembly GCF_019279795.1 of Protopterus annectens. NCBI lineage: Eukaryota > Metazoa > Chordata > Ceratodontiformes > Protopteridae > Protopterus > Protopterus annectens. The sequence continues at coordinate 734,654,817 of NC_056749.1, forward strand.
GGGTAAATTACTAGTGCTCAAACTCACTTGCCTACAGGTTCCTTGAGTTCATTAACTCCAACACCCTGGACCATCTGGTGGACACCCCAACTAGGGGTGCCAACATCTTGGATTTAAAATAGAGAAAATCTCACTGCTGAGGTTAAACTGCTGAACAAACTGTAGAAATAACGACAGATGTGTCACCTTGGCTAATACTACAAACCGAGTGTTTGTAGAAATGAAGCTGGATAACGCTGTCCACAAAAACAATTAAAAAATCCATTTAAAGTTGACTTTAATGTCTCCAAAATTAAAAAGCTAAAAGTCCCTTCTATTCACAAATGATAAGCGCTTTCAAAAGAATCTTCATCAGCGCTTACCGTTTGTGAACAGAAGGGACTTTTATCTTTTTAATTTTGGAGACATTAAAGTCAACTTTAAACGGATTTTTTAATTGTTTTTGTGGACAGCATTATCCAGCTTCATTTCTACAAACACTCGGTTTGTCGTATTAGCCAAGGTGACACATCTGTTGTTGTTTCTACAACATCTTGGATTAGGTGCTTACCAATATGGAGGACTGATATACCAACCCCACTGTGAGGTCTGCCATTGTCAGATCTGACCACAAATCAGTCTCATTTGAAGTAACTATCACACCAGACCCGCCCCAGCAGCAATTAAACTCACAAATGTCCACAAAGAAGATTATAATCTCTTACAGGATGGTATAAATAGCTTCACTACACCACCCCCATCAGATGTAACTGGCAACTATGCCAAGTCCTACACCGATGCTTTTTACAGACATCTGTATAACTAAATTGATGCATCTGTATCTGATAGGATCTAAACATGCTCTTCAAGGAAGAGCAAACCTGCCTGGTCGACAACTGCCATTAACAGGATTTACAATAAGAGGAAGTAAGAGGAATAGTAACGTAAACTGGAAATACTCCCTCCTCAGCTTAAACAAGAAAATAAGACTCCTTATGAAGTCCTCCAATGCAAACTATGAATCCAAATTAGTGTCCTCAACTAAGGACAACCATAAGGAGTTCTTTAGTTACATCCATAGCCTAAAGGGTAGGATCCAGATTTGCGCCAAACTGGTAGTTAATGATACCACATACACTGAGCCTGTGGACATAGCAAACCTGTTACCCATCAGGTTCTGTGAAAACTTCACTCCCCTGTCCCCACCACACATACTCCATGACATTCCTTCCACCTGTCCCCCACCTTTTATCTGTACAAAGCAGATCATAAATGCCCTCTCTAAGGCCAAAAACACAGTAGCTATGGGACCTGATAACATCCCAGGCTGTGTCCTACATGGGCTCCAACAAGAATTAGCAACACCATTGGGTACCCTTTTCAATCATAGACTAAGCACCAGCTTCTTCCCAGCTGAATGGAAAATGGCTACCGTTATTCCCTTGCACATGGTGGTGCTTCCACTGAACCTGGGAAGTACAGACCTATTAACCTGACTAGCCTTATCTGCAAGGCCATGGAGAGAATCATCATGGACCTTATCAACAAAGATATAGGTAATCTCCAAACACTTGACCCTACTCAGTTTGGATTTGTCAAAGGGAGATCATGCATGTGAAACCTGGTGGACTTCTTTGAGACAGTCACCAGAGCCCTGGACAAGGGGAAAACTGTACGTACAACCTACCTGGACTTGATCAAGGCTTTTGACACTATTCCCCACTCAGGCATTATTGACAAACTCACCCAGCTAGGTATCAACCCTTATATGTTTAGGTGGTTCACTAAATGGCTCACCGATAGAACCCATCCAGTCAAAATAGGGGAATCCACCTCCTGCAGCAGACCCAAGGTGAAAACTGTACATACAGCCTACCTGGACTTGATCAAGGCTTTTGAAACTATTCCCCACTCAGGCATTATTGACAAACTCACCCAGATAGGTATCAACCCTTATATGTTTAGGTGGGTCACTAACTGGCTCACCGATAGAACCCATCCAGTCAAAATAGGGGAATCCACCTCCTGCAGCAGACCCATGACCAGTGGTGTTCCACAGGGATCTGTCCTGGGACCACTACTGTTTGGAATCTATGTCTCTGAAGTACAAGCAAAAACTAAAGGTTTGTGGCTGACAAAGTTTGCTTGCTGACTGCAAACTGGGAGTGGTCATAGAATCCCCAAATGATGTCAACATCCTACAAGAGAGTCTTACGCAAAGAAATGATTGGTGCCAAAGTCATGGCTTTAAACTCAAATCAAAAAAATGTATTATCATCCCTTTCAGTAAGAAAGATGCTCTTGCTAACTACCACATCAATAGAAACAACCTAAGCACGCACTCAGTGGGGAAAGACCTGGGCACACAGGTTGACAGCAACCTTACTTTTGATCACCATGTCTCCACAGTGGCAAGAAGGGCATTCTGTATTGGCCATCTCAAAAGTAAGGGCAATTTTTTCAGAAAAAAAGAAGTTATAACCTCCCTGTACTCTTCCTTCATCAGGCCAGTAATTGATCACAAAGCTCCTTTTGGCATGTATCTTTTCAGGCACCTGCACCAATTGGAGAGACCACAAAAATTCCTCATACGGAGAATTCAAGATATTCAGCATCTGTCCTATGTGGATAAGCTGAAATCACACTGTTACTCCATTTCATACAGACTACTCAGGGGCAATCTCTGCCTTGTGTATAAGGCAAACTCTGACTCTGCTTTACTGGAAATGCTGCGTATCCGCAAGGTCAATGGCTCATGAGTTACTTACTGTAAAGACCTTAACCTGGTATGTGACATTAATAGAACTCACCGGAGGGACAGGTTTGTCTCCCAGAGGTTACCACAGCTGTGGAGCAGACTCCCAATTCATGTCAAGCAGAGCACCTCTTTGACCCTTTCAAGAACAGTCTGAACAATTGGATGGGTAATTGCAAATTCACCCCGGGGATTCTACCTGTATCTCACTTGGACTGGGGCAATAGGTGCCGATCGCTGAAACAAGGGCAGAACTTGGGTAGGCTTGTAAGGACCCTAAGGCCCTTAGCCTAGTAACTTCCTATGATCCTACGAAAAAAGCAGACTTTATTTGCTTCTGTGTGAAATTCCTAATAAACATATGCTTGTGTTTGGAATGATCAAAACGAAGGGCAGAAAAAGATATGCTGGAGGTAAAAGCTGAGGGGTAGATGCTGAATCATTTTAGACTCAATTGTTTCTGATAATATTTTATCTGTTTCTTGGGGAGTATTATTACAATGTTTATTTAAAAGCTGCCATTTCTATCATTACTACAGCTTGTGTATTTATATTAAATAGTCTGGTGTTAATACTACGTACAGTCAAGGCTAGACTAGGCAGCTGCAGCGTCATGCATGTTTATTAAAATCTAGGTTCCTATCTAGCTAAAGACAATTACTTCTGTCCATGAAAGCGATAAAGTAGTCCAACTTAAGGCATTACAGCAATGAACTTGTATTATACAGTATTGTTTTGCGTGTTTAAGCAAAGCTTAAAAATAATCTAAGAGCATGGCAATAATAAGAAATTATTTCAGCTAAGTAAAGTAATTAAACATCTGCAAAATCAGTTTTATTTGTATTACAAAAGATAAAGAGTCAATAAAGCTAAAGAGAAGCACATGAGTTATCAGATAAAATGTCCAATTTACTGTATTAGCTAGTACAGCACCTATTTTGGACATTGTGGCAATAACTGAACAATTAATTATTGTGGCTGAAAACTATCATGTAGAAATTAACTCAGCAAATGCTTCATTTTTTTGATACTGTGAGAAAAATAAACTGGACCACAGTTTGCATTTACCTGAAATGGAAGTTAGTACACATTCCAAGTTCTCCCACAAAGACAAACAGCATTCTGTAGGCAGGGCTGGCCTTAGGTGAAATAGCGGCTTAGGTGAAGGGCTCTACCCATGGACTCTCCTTCCCCACACACACACCAGAGCCTTCACTCAGACTTTATTTTATTTCTTTCAAGCAAGATTTATGTCTGGTAAAATGGTAGGCCACAATAAAATGCTTGCAAAGATACATGTATCATATCTTGGAATCCTGTATGCATCTCTGCCCCCCCCCCCCCCCCCAAAAAAAAAAAAAAAAACTAAGATGGCACCTTTGGACCTCTTCAAAAGGAAACTTGATGACTGGATGGGAGAAAGAAAATTCACCCTGGGGATCACGTCAGTCGCCCTGCTAGACAGGGGTCCAGGGAAGTAAATAGTGTGGGAAGAAATAGCCAGGGAATTGTTATGGCTAGGCTTGTATAGGCCCTAGGGCCAATAGCCTAGTACCAACCTATGGACCTCTTCATTAGTTAGAGATCCCTTAAATGTGGAAATATTTAGATGACTTACTTCTGCAGACATTTTGCATATTTACTGATATTGGTGGATTGTAATTAGTAATGACAGGCGTTTGAGTGGCCTTCTATGGTTGAATTTTTCTGAAATGGGTAGTTTTGTCATTATTGGTTCAGACATTTTGTTTCATTACTTACTGGAAGACTGTTCAAAACTACAGATTTAAAACACATTCTAACAACTGGTGCCTTATTATACAAGGAATACGATTTAATACAATCAGGAAGGTGAATCAAAGAATGCATACATGTATGCATGGCTGTAAAAATGTGTTTGAAAACAGCCCAGAGGAAAGTGTGAAAGGCTCAAAATCTTGGGCAAATTTTAAGCTTTACTCTTGTTACCAAATCAATGGATGAAGGTAAAACAGTTCACACCACATTACCTTGACCTGGTCAAGCCTTTTGACACAATCCCCTACTCAGGTGTAGTACAAAAGATGAATAATGTAGGAGCAAACATTTGCATCACCAGCTGAATTGCCAGCTTGCTCACAGGATGCAGGAGATCAAAGCAGGGAAAGAGACCAGTCACCAATGGAGTCCCCCAGGGTTCGGTGCTGAGACTTTTTCTGTTTGGCATATACATTTCAAAAGTAAAAGGAAATACCAAAGAGCTTTGGCCGGCTAAGTTTGAGATGACTGCAAGCTAGGAGCAGTTATCGAATCCCAGAATGACTTAACCATCACGCAGGAAGGTTTGTCCCAAATAATAACTGGTGTCAATATCATGACAATGTCCTCTGAGAACTGATCCAGTTGTTTGGCATTTGGGAACTTGTGTGTACAGTGACCTAACTTTTGACCAACATGTGCCCAGAGACATAAGAAAGCCTTTCTATATTGCACAGCTTATAAACAAATTGATTGTGACTAGATCTAGAGATGTTGTTGTCCCCCTTTACAAAGCTCTCATTATGTCAATCATTTTGTATAATGCCCACTTTGGCATGTATCTGTCCAGCCCCATGCAACAATTAGAATACCTTCAGAGATACTTTACTAAAAGGATACAAGTCCTAAACAATAGGTCTTGCATGGACCACCTCAAAGATTTGTTACTATACTCAGTATCCTACAGAGTGCTTAGAGGTGACATGTCTGCCATACAAGGCATCCTACGACTTGATACAGATGGACCTACTGAACATCAGGAAGTCAAATGGTATCAGAAGTACTCAGTTCAGGCATCTAAATTGAATGTTGTGGAGAGATGGATATATATCACAGAGGCTACCATTGTTTCAGAACAGACTATCCATAAAAATAAAACAAAGCTCATCCGTCCATATTCAAATGCAACTTGGCTCTAAGGATGAGTAATAGAAAATGTACTCCAGGATTTCCCCTCATGCCACTGATGGATAGAGGCAGTTCCTAAATGCTGCATCCCTTACATGGGTCCCCTCAAATTATCTATGGTATGATCACAGTTGTTCTCACTAGGGCTAATATACAATTATCAGCCATGGGATAGCTAAGACAAATTAGAAAATGTTAACTCAAGCACTAAAAAGGAATTGGATAAGCTTAAAATGTCCTCCAAGTGAACCTATGTTGTGGTAGTAAATAGTTATAAAAAAATTACCCCTTTTAGATCACTAAGTGCCCCTGTCACCCTCTGCCCCCCCCCCCCCCATCTTTAACAGCTTCTGGCACCTATGCTGCTAGCAGGTTGGCTAAAGGCAACAGGATCAGTGTAAGTGATACTGTTAAGTACTAATTTGTAACCAACCTGGGCTTTGCCATGGAGGTTTCTGACATAACTGAAGAAGGCCTTGTGGTTTCCCTTTGTTTCAGAGACTAGTTTTGATTCATAATTGGCTTTGGAGGTTTTCACTAGTGATCTAATTTTCTTGTTGAGGCTAAGAAAGTAGTTTTCCAATTTGGAATTTGTTCCTTTTTATCCTTGGACAACAGTTTCTTCCTTTTGTTGTAAAGCCTGTTGATAAAGGATGCCCACCAAACAGGTTTGTTTTTCCTTGATGAGCAGGTTTTAGTTCTGTTGGGTATGGATGTGTCCATGCAGTTGTAGAGGTGCTTGTATACTACATTGACATACTGTTCAGCATTGTTGTCTGCATCCTCTGAGGGAGGTAGTGGTGTGAAGCTGCTGGTGCCCTCCCTTAACTTAGGAGGTTGTAGTCAGCTTTTGAGAAGTTTTTTAGCTTGATTACAGCTGGGGTGGGGGGGGTTGTTTGGGATAGAAACTTTGAATGAGACAGTCTGATGATCTGATCTCACCAGGGAGGAACATACTATGGGAGTGGTGGAGCGGTCACCCATGTTGGTGAGAACCAAGTGAATGTTATCTCCTTTTGTGGGGGATGAGATGCTCTGGTCTAGTGTGTTAGAACTGATGAAGTCAAGGAATCATTGAGTGAGTGCATTAGTGCAGGAATAGTTCACCCAGTCTATGGTGGGGTAGTTGAAGTCACCAAGGATCAGGGTATTAAGGGGTACCTTGATTTAGTCAAGTAGATCCAGATAAGAATAGTGGGTGTCCTAAGTCATGGACGGGGGGCCTATAGCTGACTATAACTTGGATGGGTATCTTGCCAACTGTCAGTTGCACCTGGAGTAGTAAATGCAGACTCCCCACAGAAGAAAGCCACAATGAAGAATTCAGATAGTGCTATGCAGTGTGAGATGGCAAATCCCTATGTTATACCGCTGCCAGTGATCAGTTACCTTCCCATGCATCCTGCTTCTGCAAGAGCACCAAAGATAGCCACTTATCATGAGCAGTATTAAAGGTCATGATAGAAAATAAAAGAAATCATGACCAACTAGTTACAGACACTTAAATACACCATGACCCCCTCCACACATAAGCATAAACAAACAGTATCATACTAATTTTATACTGACTTCAGAAAACACAATATGTTGGGTGACATTACTCCTTCCACTTCAGATCAGCGACAGCTGTTGGCAGTGATCAAACGACGACCACAGTAAGTTACTTGTATCCAGAGATGGGCCTTGTACCTATAAATTACAGCCAGTTTAAGACTGTTTACACTTCAGGTATCTAGTTGTAATAAAAAATAGCGGTCACAATAGTGAAGCATTCCCTCTTATTTCACTTAAATACTTATTAGTTTTCCAAATCCATATCACTGATTATTTAAACTGAACAAATGACAAGTTACCTTTATCTACATGCGTTTTGCAATCCTACCTAGCAGTCCTGCATCTCAGCTTTGCTCTATAACAAATAGTAGGCACACATTAAGTAAAGAAGAAGGACTCCTGTATGAGATGAATGTTATACATTTGTTCTGCAAGTCCTATGGGTGTTAAGGCATTTATTTGTTTGTCTTTATGGCAAAGTTATTTATTTAAAATCTGATAGCACACAAAAAGTTTTCCATTATCTAAGTTAAGAAATAAGACAAAAACAGAAAATACTTGTGCAATGAAATAAAGTTTATGATTGTTGTAAACATTAAATGCAGCCTTTTCAACACATAAAACTGAATGCTGTATAATTCCACAGCTTTCTTGTTTCATCTGCTTTGTCAACAGAAAGCAAAAATATTTATTTATTGATTTATTGTTTTTGCTATCTGGGGAAATCTTGCTGGGAACAAGTAACATTTTTAGCAGAGGCATGGGGAGAAATGCTCCATTTTACAGAATGAGTAGAAGGCAGTTATACAAGTTTTACATAATAAATGTGCTTACATACATAGACTAGTAATGATATGACAATCAAACAATAATAAATGTACATACATGGAATAATAAATGAACATGCATAGAACTATAATGATATGACAGTTAATGAAAAGATAGTTAAATGAATACAGTAAAATATTATCTAATATCAAGCTTATAAGAGTCTAATTACTTTTAAATGGAATCAGCTGAAAATAGATATTTAGTAGGAGACTGTGAAGCAATCATAGGATGAAGCTGGTTACAAATTATGAAGGAGTGTTGAGGAGGTCGAAGTAAATGGGAGACAGCGATACTACTGTAGAGGGATAGATAACAGTCAGATAGTTTGAGATTGTAAAGAAGTAGCTGTATTATGGCCAGTTATGTAAAAGAGCAGTGACAGTTAATAAGGGTCTGGAGATTATCCGGGAAAATCACATCTACAGAGCAGGTAACTGAGTAGGTAGGACTTTAGTTTTAAATTAATTTAGGGAGTATTCTTGTCATGTTCTTAGTGGGATAGAGTTCCAGGATTTAGTGATGTGGTCAGTGAGTACTAACTGGCCAGCAGCTTTGTTGGATTTGGATGCATGCAATAGTTATTTGTCTGATATACGCAGTGGTCTAGAGGGGTTATATATTTGTATGAGGATGGAGATGGATGGATAGTTGTTAGGTTTATACACAATGTTAATTTGGGGAAACTGTGAGTGGGTTAGACAATATGGGAACTCGTGACTTTAATTCCCTTTGGGTGTCACAGTGGTGGGTTCTATTTGGAAGGCTGACAGGGAATTGTGGTACAGTAATAATATAAGAACTGTTTAAAAATAACAGACAATGTTGCTATTTATCCATAACAATGATTGATCTCTATTCTTATATAAAATAAACATATAATAGCAGAAAAGAAAATCTGTGTGGACCAAAAGTTAAAAGGAACAATTAAGATTGTACTTTTAGTAAATATACCCAGCCATATAGCATCCAATGTGGAAATGCTATTTCCCATATTTACCTCCTGGTGTATTACCTGGACTTAGGCAATGTTCTTTTTCTCTTGTCCGTCTCTGTGTGATGCACAGTGTGTGAATTCAATCACCAGCAATAAAGTCAGTGACAGTCGTATGGCTACAGTTAAGTCAGTGACAGTCGTATGGCTACAGTTAAGTCAGTGACAGTCGTATGGCTACAGTTAAGTCAGTGACAGTCGTATGGCTACAGTTAAGTCAGTGACAGTCTTATGGCTACAGTTAAGTCAGTGACAGTCTTATGGCTACAGTTAAGTCAGTGACAGTCGTATGGCTACAGTTAAGTCAGTGACAGTCTTATGGCTACAGTTAAGTCAGTGACAGTCGTATGGCTACAGTTAAGTCAGTGACAGTCGTATGGCTACTGTTTTTCTTCTTTTTCTGGCCTCCTTTAGGGCTTGTTAGCTTACAGTTACTCGTAGTCTCATACAGGAGCTGTAGTGTCATAATGGCAGCAGTCTTATGACACTGCAGGTCCCATGTTAAACTGAAAAAAAAATCATACTTTAAAGGGGTCCCATGGAATTGTGTGGTACCCTGTTATTTATGCATACAATGCTGTATTTTCCAGCAAATATTGGATGCTTGAGAGGTGGAAACCACAGTACTCGGAGGAAACCCATGCAAATGCAGGGAGGACATATGGACTCCACACAGAAGGCACCCCAGTTGAGAACTGAACCAGGGAACCTCCTGTGACAACATTAACTGCTACACCACTGCACCACCCATTTGTAAGGGGTCTGTACAGCTCTTTCTTTACAGGGCACTTTTTTCCTCTCATCAGGAGTGCTGGTACTCAGAAAGGGGGAAAAAAATTGCAAAAGTGCTCCTGATTGACTAGCACCCTAGGGGACTGCCTAGTTTACCTATGCCTAATGCTGGCAATGTCTCTAAGTTCAGCTCAGCAAGTGCTCCCAGGAGAAAGGGTGGACTGTAAACCCAATGTACAGAACAGAAACTGCAATTAAATTATTAGGCATTATTAAAAATGAATGTAAATCTGAACTACTACAATGGCTTAATAAAATGCCTCAAGCAAAACATCAAGTACAGGCATTCCTAAGAGAGATGAAAGTTTGGAAAATTTTGTTTTTCATTTTGGACTAACACTAATAATAATCTATAATGCTGCCATAATGAAAACAAAATTTGTCTTACATCCACAACAATAAACTGTTTAAAAGACACCAATGAGACTAGATGAAATGCAACTACATATTTATAGTCATTTTATTTACATGTTAACTATTTGCTAATAAGTAAATGGCCTGTTCCTCAGACCCTTTTACACCAATGATCAAAGCCATCTGTGGAGCTCATATGGAATTTATTGCAGGCACAACTTCCTTCCACCAGTACAATACAAAAGTAATCAGTCAACGTTGTGAGTGCAACAACAAACTCCATGAACCAGAATGAAGTATAACAGTTAGAGGAGTTTGCAAGCACACGTCCTGGTCAAAACCTAGGAACACAATGCTAAAGAAGCATGTGCCTCAACTTGGACTTGAACCCAGACCCTTAGAATCCTAATTGAAGTGCACAACACTTTAGTGCTGCACTGCTGGGCACTGGCCAAGACCAATGCTTCCAGATGTTTTAAAGTTTATAAAAATATATTTGATTCTTGATTCAGGGAGCTGGGTTGATGCACTCTCTTCTTCCTACCTCTTTGTTTAATTATTTGTGCCTTAAGAATAAAACAATAGTCAGTAAAATGGCACTCCACCGTCTTTCCATACCTGCCAGTCATCACCAATATACTGCAGGGCTCTGTCCTTTGTACCTTCCTCTTTAACATTCTCACCAACACCTCTCCACAGCCACACAACAGGTCTCCTTAATATAATAAGCAGATGACTTCATACTCATATGCACATCTGACAACTTGGCACATCTCCAAAAAACAACCAATGAAACATGGCTTTGAAACTCAAAACTCATGCTCAAACCCCCCCGCCCCAAATTCAAACTACTACTTTTTTTCCCACAAATCCAATCCTCTTTCTTAATAATATAACCATTGAAGTCACTTCTCATAGGGATGATAGTGGATGGTATTCTTAAATTTGACCTGTATATACAAAATTGCATAAACAAACTCACCATAAACTAGGGATGCTTTACAGAGCCAAAAAAAATTCTCACCAATGCAACTAAAACTAGACTTGTCACTACGTATCTCCTCCTCTCTCTTCTTCATGGTACTTCCGTCCTTACTAACCTCCAGGAATCATAAAAATCTAACCTTGAACAAAGTGCCTTAATTTGCAACAAATACCCCATTCAGCACCCACCACTGCCTAGGGTCATCAGGTCAGTATATCCTCCCTTCAGTCCCTTAAACCTATTCTGAAAGACTTACTAGCCAAAATCTGGCTCTGTACTTGTTCAACTCCAGGAAGAGGTTCTCTGGATCGATTCTCAGCAGAAAAAAGTAAAATGTCACTTATAAGTGTTAAGTTGACTAATGTTTGATTGTACAAATATGATGTAACACTCTCTGTCCAGTAAAGTAGTTAACAGTAATGTGACTTTTTAAAATACTGCTATGTGAGGGTACATAATTCTTAATGTTAACAATGTTAAAACATTGCTATTTAAATGTTACCTGTAGGAATCTAACAAACAATGAATCAATACTTAGTCAGAGATTTGTAAGTCATTGAGATGGGAGCTAGCCAACAGTAATTACAGTTTCAAGAACAGTAGTAAATAAAATATATCCTTTTGTATCCAGTACCTAATTCATAAACACATTCACAATTCTAAGTATCGATTTCACAGGAATGCTCCAAAGGGGTAGAAGGTAGACAAGTAACAGCAAGACTTTTCATTCATGAAACTTCCTAACAAAATAATAGTTAGGGGAAATGATTCCTAGTTCCTTTAGCAAGAGCACATTGTAACCAAGTACGTTTTTTGGTTGTTTAAAGTTTTGAGAAAAGTACAAATCTAAGATCAAATCCCAGCCGAACTGCTAGTTCCATGTGTTTAAAATCGCTTTAAGTGGTATGATAACATATGTGAAATGCATTTAAAACTGAACTAAATGTAATACTTCTAAATGTGCAGTTTGGAGTCTAGCCAAAAAGTACAAGACCTGTTAAAGTAAAGGTTTATTTTCAAGTATTTGCTACATGAGCAGGGTCATTCTTTGTATAGTATAATTTATGTACAGTTATGTCTACTAATCACGTAAAACAGTATTAGGATTATTACACTAGTCTAGCTTTTCTATGCATTTTAACAAAGTAGCTATTGGAAAATTGCTTTCAGACTGCGGCATCAGGTAAAGCAAGTAGCCTTTTCTTGTAAAGAGCAAATGTGAATTGCATGGTTCAACTTCATTAAATAAAGAGTATGCTCTTTTGTCACACTACATTTTCATTTAAAGAATTTACTGGTTGCTACCAAAACCAGATGTCCAGTTAACCAGTGGCAGAAAAAAGACTTTAAACATGGGGAAGTAAGAATAGGCTATAAAGATGAGTTTGCACTTTAGCATGTAATTAATGTAATAGACTTGTCCCAAATTATTATCAATGATCTGTGCTCTGTGTGCAGATGCATCATGTCAGATTATTTACAGCAATGGAGAATTTGCAGAAATAATATAGATTTGTGCAATACGTATAACTTGTCTCACACTCAGAGGGATGCAAATATCTAGGCAAATATCACACTAGACAGATATTACATCTTTAACGGTAAAAAATGGTATTGGAGTCATTGTCTCACAAAGTGCAATTAACTTAAAAGACAAAAGTTAAGATGATTCTCAATTAAGAAAAATAGAAATTTGGGCAATCATTCTGGTCTTGCTATTCAGGATCTTGAAAAGCAGTTGCTCATGTGTGTTATGGTACAATAAGTGATTGCTGAAGTCCACCATACACTTTTTGGAGAAGGAGCATAGCCAGAAATGTTCATTTTCTTCTTTGTCTCATATGGTTACCCCCCAAGCTGCCTTGCATTTAAAATTTGCACATTTCTCCAAACATTGTTCCAAAGGTGCTTAATAAATGCATGCACAATGCTCAGCTAAAGGCCCCTACAACTATAACAAAAGCTCTCCTCTAGTGGTGTATGCCTAGCAAGTTATGTCCAGAGATGTGTGGCACACACTAGTTTGCACAGTTACAGAAATATTCTGGCCTCAGTAGGCCACAATGTTTTCGAGAAATATTTAGAAAAATGTACTCTATTGAGTACATGGAGTATGCCTGGCTACACTGTACCTTTGAAGCATGCTTGCTGTTGTTAAATTGTGGAGTCAGTATATAAAAGTTTGGGGGTTGCAGGGGCTTACCCTATGAGGAGGGTGCAGTTTACCCCAATGCAAAAATACTTATTTTGAGCTGCTGTGTTACATTATATGTAATGGGCGCCTAACCCAATTTTACAAACAAGGATACAATATGCAAGGGATCGAGTCACGAGATCTCACAGTAGCAGTGAAAATAAATGATGATGTAACAGACATAACTGTACCCCATTGCTGTAGTATTTTCTTGGCATTATTTGAAGCTGAGGTGACAATTTAAAATGATATTGCATCCGCTGTTAATTGCAGGGCTATTTGTTTTTGGAATGATTTAATATTGTTTATCCTAGAACATTTGGTTACTATATATGGATCTGTAGCGGAACAACGTAACAAAAGCTATGCAGTGTGCACTGCTTGAAGCAGATATGGATGGTAACACATCCCAGAATAAAAAGAATGGTCATAATATCTAGTGTAATGAGGGTTAGCATTTCTGCTTATTTGTATTTAGCTTTAGCTAGCAGAATTGAGCAGGGCATTTGACTTATTTCTAGGCTCACTATGTGACTGTGCATTTTATAATCTTATTTATCATTTGAAAAGCAGAGCTGCCGATGATCAGTGACCATCTCAGAAAAGTAAACCATTCTTGTATATGCAAGTTGTACACAATGTTTTAGTTAGTTAACATGTTTAGGACAGATTTCCTAGACCTAAGCAATTTTCTCTACTTTTTCTATAGTATTCTACAATACATGAATGACTGATATAATAGGAAATTATAGGATCTACTGCCATGAATGATTGATTGCTGCTTGAATATCATGCCTTGCCTGTTTACTGACAGCCTGAACTCCGTTACTGAATGAACATGGGGTTCACCAAAACAGAAAAGAGTGTGGAAGTTCATTTCTTTATGAACAATTTCATTTTACAATAAGTCATCTGAAAAGCATGATTGGTGGCTAACTTTGCTATTTTATTATAGCAGGATTCAAGGTTATGAAGATCAGCCTTGCATAAGTCAGTGAAGATGTGTGAGCAGTAGAGAAGGGTAGACAGAAGATGAGATCTAGCAGTGGCTATCCTGGCATTAGTGGGGAGAGAGTGTTCTCCCATTTAATAGCCTGTTGATGGTTTGATAGGTAATTGTGAAACCATGTTAGGGATGATGAACTAAGATTGTATGTAGCCAATTTATTAAGTAGTAGCTGGTGTGAAATGGTGTCAAAAGCTTTTGACATGTCCAAGAAAACTGCCAAGACTAGTTGTCCACTGTTTATAAGGTGATGAACAGAGTTGGTGAAGGTTATTAAGGTTGTGTTAGTGCTGTGCTTGGGTTGGAAGCTGTGCTGAGTGTTATATAAACAGTTATTAGGCTCTATGTCAAATAAACGAATGCCTGAAATGTCGATCATCATATGGTTGAGACCATATGATCAACATTTCAAGTGTTCGAAGGTTGACTTTAATGGCGCCGTATGGTGCAGAATGGGAGAATTTCCCTTTTCTGCACTGAAGTGCGGTCTCGGAGTTGGTATACTTAAGTAGGGGGGTGGGGGTGGGGGATGCAGGGGGCTCAGCTCGCACTGTTAAGGTATGTTTATCCTTTTTTTTTTTATATATTCGAACTTTCAAATATCTACGATATGGTCTCGAACATATGGTATTCGACATTTTGAAAGTTCTAATATATAACATAGACCCGGTTATTAGTGGCAAGGTGTTTAAGGAGTTGCTGATGAATGCATTTCTCTAGGATTTTAGCTATGGGTGGGAGGATAGCAATGGGGCAGTAGCTTGAGTTATCTCTAGAGGGGCCACCCTTGTGAAGGGGGGTGATATGTGAGATTTTCCATAGATGAGGCACATATTGTTCTGAGATTCAGAGATTGATTAGTATGGACAAATGATAGGCTATGGATGGGGCGGCAATTTTTAGGAATTCATTTGGTAGTTTGTCGCCAGCAAGGTAGAATGGTTTTAGTTTGCTTAGTAGCTTTTTAATGTAAGAAGTTTGAATAGGTTTTAGTAGTACTAGAGGCGGGGGGGGTTGTGAGTGGTAGATGTTGGTGGCTATCTAGGAGGCTTGTGACTGAGTTTATAAAGTTTGAATTGAGTTTTGAGGATATGGGTTTGGAGGTATTTGACGTGGAAGAAGAGGGGTGGAGGTTTTTCCAGGGTTGATCTGATTGTTTGCCACAAATTTTGTGGGTTATGTAGAAACTTTTGTCGAGACGTTTTGAAGTAGTGTTTCTTATCATCGATGATTTTTTTCTTTGTTTGGTTTCTTAATTGCTGATAGGCTGTGAGGTTGGTATTGTTTTTAGAGGATAGGTAAATGGCCCTGGCTCTATCTCTTTGTTTAATTAGTAGTTTATTGTCATGAGAAAGCCATGGTAACTGCTTGGATTTGGTGCGTATTTTTCTGGTGGGGGCTAGACTATTTAGTATGTCAAGAAATTTGCTGCTAAAGAATACAACTGCAAGGTCCAAATTTAGGTTAATTAATGTTGACCAACTGAAGTGTTGTAGTAACTGGTTGAATAGGTCAGAAAAGAAGTGTTTCTTACTGCGGATGTATTTGAAGGGGCTGTTGGATTGAGTATGATTTTTTTTTGTAAGTAGAAATGTAGGAGCATGGTCACTAAGGTTTATAGGTAAGGCAGCTGGCTTGGTAACCCAGGTATGGTTTGTTAGTAAATATCCAATCATGTAGTGACTCTTTTTTAGAGTGTTTGTCAGTGTGAGTGGGACAGTTTACAACGTGGCAGAAATTGTAGAGGTTGATGACGTTAGTCGAGCAGTTAGTGGAGCAGGAGAGCCAGTCAAGATTAAAGTCACCTAGGATGATAGTTTCCTGATTGAATGTGGAGGCAGCCAATTAAGGAGTGCTATGTTAGGAACATTGTTACCAGGGGGCAGATAAATAGCTATGATAATCATGGTTTTGTGAGGGTTTATATGCAGGCGGGTGATGAACATTTCTGCATTGGGGATATCTGGTGCTGGATGGTTTAGTTTTTCTATTTTTAGAGATTCTTTAAACATTACTGCTACACCACCTCTTTTGCTTAGTCTATCTTGTCTAATTACATTATAACTGTTGTATGTGATTTCAGAGTCTTTGATGTGGGGCTTTAACCAGGTTTCTGTTATAACAGCTATGTCAGGAGAGTAGGTGGACAGGATAGCATGAACTTCAGTAATTTTATTTACAAGGCTTCTGAGATTGAAATTGGTTATTAGTAGGTCAGATTTGGAAGTAGTTGGTAGAGAGGAAAGAGTATTAGCTCCAGAGAAAGGTCTAAGATAAAAGGAAAGCATATGGGTCTATGTTAAAACAACGAACGGAAGAAATTGTGAATGCTCCATTGAGTGAAAAGTCATATACTCAAAATCGTTATTGTGAGATCGCGGTACAGTGAAGTTGAAAATTTGCCCTTTCCTCACTGTAGTGCGATCCCGGAGTTGGAATATATTTTTTAGGGGGGGGGTGTGGGGGGGGGGGCGCAGCCCCCCACAATAGCAATTTCGAGTATTTGAGTTTTCGCTCAACAGAGTATTCACAATTTCTTCCGTTCATCGTTTTAACATAGACCCAAAAGCATTTGGGTGGGCAGCTCAGCCTGTAATTAATCAACATATGTGAACATTTTCAGCTCCCTCTATAACTGGCAGTGCAGTTGTGTTCCCATATCAGTTCCTATGAATGAGGAGTTGTAGAAGTTGCTCCTCAAACTCATCTGTCATATGAATACAAACTTTGCAAACACAGACTTTATCTGTCTTTATGACAGTAACATTCCTATACTGCATGTTTACAGCTGTAAAAAGAACATTGCTTCATGATTTTTATCTGTTAGTCCTGTTTGTTGGTTTATCTTAAAGTATGTGGTTCTGCACAACAACCTTTATGTATTCATGTTTTTGTCTGCATTAGTCTCACTAGGCTTGCAGTCTGTTTTCATGGTAGACTGGAGGTGGTGGTTGTACAAACTTTATCTAGAACATCAGAGAACTTATGCTGTTCTTTTCCCCCCAATAGATTCTCAGGGATAGAAATAGGAACAAATGATCCTGAGGACGACAAGATGCCTAGACATATACGCCTTTAAGTAGACACACTTAAAAGTTCTTGCCTCCCTTTATGAGTAGATAATACTGGCCACCTCCCAAACCAAGCAGGGCCATGTCTGATAACCTTGGTGTAAATGTGTATGTCCATCCAATCATCAAAACTAGCCTTTTATCCTGTTTGTTGGCTCCAGATTGGAAGTACAATACTTTATACTGTGACTCCTGACACTTTAAAAACAAAACAAAACAAACAAACAAAAAAAACCCCAGCAATAAATGAATTGCAAAACTCACTGTTATACTCTCAAAGTATTTTTGCAGAAGAGCTTTGTCTCTGCACCTCCAAAATAGGGGATGGGCAGCTGTGCTGCCTGCCTCACCCCTGCTTCTTATGTACACCAACTCCAACCTCCCTGTAGCTTGTAAAAGAGGGAACACTCCAAGATACTTCAGTCTTAGAACTGGCTTATCTACGTGTTTGCCCTGCTACATTCGTTGAGTGGATGAAGGTCCTGAATTTAATGTCACTGTGAGTTTCACTGCAGTGTATGGAAGTGGGCAAGCCAGTGTTGCACTTTTTGTGGGGTTTCCTATTTTCTTCACTGAGGTGCAACTGTGGAGTTGGAATGTATAATTTCAGGGATGTGGGAGGCTTGCACCCCCCCCCCCCCACACACATACATCTGTGAATGCAGAGGGGGTTTCACCCCTGAAAAGTTTTTGTTGTGTATTTATGTTTTTTTCAGCTCATTGTTTTTGGCATGAGATTTAAGATGAAAGTTGATGCAAAAAACATCAGCCTGTCAAAAATCAGATAGAATTAGTGTGTATTCCTCCTATTCCCATTTAAAGTCCTGCTGCACCAAGATTGCAGTTATGGACCTCAGACCTTAAAAGGCAAACTGTCATGATGCAGTCCATTACCCAGTGATGGTGAGTGGCCATGTCAGACAGTCAGGATACACCAGCATTCTAATCAAACCAACCTTTATTCTGTACAAAATGGCAGAAAGGCTGTTAACACCAGCCATTTCAAACACACTGTTCATAGGCTCTCAGTGCAATCCATTAAGTGATATGTAGACTCTTAAAATGGCAAGTCTGTCTAATAATTTTAAAGTCGTAATGTCTACTGTATATCTTCACAATATATAGACAACTGTAACAGCATTACTTTACTTACCATCACAAAATTGTGTGTCAGTCTTTTGATTTTAAAATGTAAAGCTGACTGTTTCTCTGAAACATCTTATTTTTATAGCAAATGTATCCAACAAACTAAGAGGCATTTTACCCCAAATGCAGAAAACTATGATCAGATGACCACAAATGCGCATTTGTAGATGAAAAGTGAAATGCTTTTTTTTTTGCATAACAAATCAGGTAATTTCATTTTTGCTTTCTAAAGCAAATTAGGATCGAAATATTTTTAAAACAGTGTTTGAATTTTCATGATTCAAGGACTGCTTTTTTTTGTTGTTACTAGAATTGACATTCTACCTAACCAGAGTTTGCACATTTCAAACTTGACATAACAACTGGGATATCTGGGTATTTTTATTTTTGGCTTTTTCAAAGTATGCTCATGGTGCAGCTACTATATAACTTGGAAAAAGCAGAAGAGTAGAACCACTTTAGCATTTGGCCTTGCCGTTAGCCCCCCCCCCCCAAAAAAAACAAAAAACAAAACAAAACAAAAAAAATGACTTCATAATTGCTTGGCATACATTTCTTGACAGCTGTTAGTGACAGAAAAACAAAATCTGGCTGGTATGAAGACATAATCTACAAAACTTTGTGCCAGCTGGGCAGCTCTATCAGCAATATCAAAGTTATGTAAACAACAAATTTTGTACAGAGAAAAGTTAATTATTCATGACTAATTTACAATCCAAGTTAACAGAAGATACATTATCGCTGACTGACAGCTGTTTCCTTATTACAAAAGTAGGTATCCATTTGCTTCATATACCATCAAAATCTTTACCAGTCCCTTATTCTCAGTGGCTACATTCCAAATTGTGATACATAACGTTAGCTAGCATTATTAAGCAACAAAATAGGAGTTAGATATTGCTGCAATAAAAGTGATCAAAAACTTGCTCACTGAAAGCTTCCTAAGTTACATGTCCAAATTATTTTTCAGAACAAATGAGAAATTTACAGTTTGTGTTTGCGTAGTGGATAAATTATGGGGAAACTTTAGTGTGAATAATGTACTGCAAGAGACATTTGGTATAATTGTACCTTGTGAAGTAATACATCATGCTATCACTTAGTTTGCAGGAGCAATAAATCTAATTTGTTCTTGTACTCTACAAAATACTTCTCAAATGATGACTAAAAATGTAAAGCTGATCAAATTTAACTATGTTCAAGGGAAATGCAGTGCAGAACACAACTGATGTATTTGGTTATTCAGTACAGACGAGACCAGTATACAGTTCTGGAATAGATATTATAAATGGAGAAATATATTAGCCCTTCTTTCACAGGCTTTAATTATAGCTGAAACAACTTGGACTAGCGACTCCTGGAAAGAGATCAAGGGCATTTGTTTTAATTAAGTATTGCCACTTTTCTAATCTGTACCATATCTGAGATTCATGGGAGCGCAGGTACCAGGTTAGTAGTGATTGATGTTTGTAGCTAAAAATCCTCACAAAACAACTCATGTCTAGTATTAACTCTCCAGTAAACTTTAATTAGCAAAATTCCCTTCTACATGCGTACATGATTTAGACACAATCTTAACAAGCAATACTAAATATTGTTAATATAAATAAAATATACTTTTTTTATTTCATGTTTTCCTAGAAGGTATGTTCTTCTTTGTTAAAAAGCTGGAATTTACTTTTAGCTTGGTAAATGATTATTTATAAACGAATAAATATTTTTGTAGTTCTTAAGTTTCATTTGACTATGTTGTCTGCATAAAGCAGAAATATGACACTCATTTTTCAATACAAGAAGAGTAGAACATATTTTGAAATCTACTTTATTTTCGATATTTTCATTTCGTAATTTGATCATACATAAGTAAACTTGTGTAGGAAGTTATCTTCCCATATTGGATAGTGGTTCCGGTGCTGGAGAATCTAGCACAAGGAGCAAGGAATACATAGAGTATCACCAGGTTCGATTCCATCAAGTGGACACACCACACAACAAAGGCTGAGGAAAATAGCCACTAAAGCCTTACAGCAGAAAGGAACAGGCCAGGTAGTTTTGTGGCAAAAGACAGATGAGGAGTGCATATGACAAGCTTTGTTTTTGTATATTCATTAACTGTGCAAGGGCAGTGGACACCATCAACACTTTTCATGGGTGACCCGGGAGCAATGCCTGGTTCTGTTCGTTTCTGAGTTTGGACCGTGACCTTACTGTCTGAGAAGACAGATATGGAAGGCCATGCTCTGTCACTTTATCACCAGTCTCACACAAAATGAAGTATGACGGGGGCATTACTGTAGTAACCTTGGCCCCTGTAGGTCATGGAGCAATGGATGGGTAGGCAATTGGCAGAAGTAAGCAAGTTAGCACTGTGTTAGGAAAATAAAGAAGACATGCACAGGCATCCATTACTTTTAGTTAGTTTAAAAATGTATTCAGAAGAGAGTTCTATTTTTCTACCAACTATACCCTCATTTTTTTGTGTGTCTGAAGCAATTTCTTAACCATGAAAGTCTGAATGAGGTAATCATTTTGTTTCTGGCATAACAAGATTAAAACTCCATAATGTGTACTAATTGAAGATTTATTTTTTTTTTTTTTAAAGCAGCCTATCAGCCTAACTATAAAACCATTAAGCACTCTAATGTGACGAACTGTGACATTATAAGCAATTCTCCTTCACTGGTCCTCCAACTGTGGGAGACACACACTGTCTGTATGCTCCCAACATCCAACCTTGATTATTTCATGTAAACCCACAAGGAGTGAAACATTCTGACTGGATTACCATAGTAAGCCATTCAGAAATTCTGCATATAATGAAAACAAACTACAAGGAGTAAGGTGTGAATGTCACAGTGTCACACCCCTGCTACATCATCTGCATGTTTTAAGTGAACAAGTTTATGTTAGGGGTAGGGTATGAATAGCACAGAGGCAATTTGGATGATGTGACATGCAAAGGGTGGAGGATATTTGTGTTATCATCAGACTTTTGACTGGCTGATATTTTTTTTTGGGTAACTAAGAGAACATTAGCAGTGAGTAATAACTGGTTTATTGAAGCAGTTCACACAGGATTCATGACATTTCACTCACAGCCTATAACTGCTGCAGTATAGCAGAGCGATCGTAGCCATCCACATCATCTTCTTCTTCTTTTGGTGGCACCTGTTAAGGGTCACCACAGCGGACCATCTGTTTCCATTTCTTCCTGTCCTCTGCATCTTGCTCTGTCACACCAACCACCTGCATGTCCTCTCTCACCACATCCATAAACCTTATCTTAGGCCTTCCTCTTTTCCTCTTACTTGGCAGCTCCATCCTTAGCATCCTTTTCCCAATATACCCAGCATTCCTCCTCAGCACATGTCCAAACCAATGCAATATCCCCTGCCTGGCTCTGTCTTCAAACTGACCAACCTGAGCTGACCCTCTAACATACTCATTTCTAATCCTGTCCATCCTTGTCACACCCGATGCAAATCTTAACATCTTTAACTCTGCCACCTCCAGCTCTGACTCCTGTCTTTTTGTCAGTGCCCCCTTCTCCATCACATATAACATAGCTGGTCTCACTACCGTCATAGCCATCCACATACAGCATGTAAAATACCATCCTAGCTATGACTCACTACAGGCTTAAGAGGCTGCATTACAGTTTTGATGGTTTTACAAATCAGTGTAGTGTAATACTCAGTGTTACTGTGCAAACTGTAATGCTGTCAAGAATCACTATGTCTGGTAGTTGGCTTAGAGGATTAGGGAGGTGTTAGTGAAAGTGTCCTGCTGCCCAGGGGAGCAATGTTTGATTCCCTCAAGTTCCATAACTTATGAGGCTGAGTATGTCACTTAACCAGACACTGATCCTGGACTGAGTCTGAAAAAGGTCTCTGGAGATCAAAATTCTATACTGGAATACAAATAAATGTTTCAGTCACATGTGTACGTTATGTCCCCTGAAAATGACAGGCACTTCTTAAGCACCATATGGTACTGTACTGCTAAACAGTGTTTCTCTTTTGGCAAAGCACTGTAGAACATAGTTGTGCATTTATCAATTAGACAGGATACTGTTGTGCATGAACAGCCAAGTAATTTGCCTTGTTCTATTTGATGTTGACACTTACTGGTATTTGAATATCCCAGACATATACAGAATAGCGCATTTTGTTGCACCAGAGCAAATTACGCTGTAGTACTTTCATACTCTAGTATGATTTGCTTTTTAAAGTTCTTCACCTTTCTGTGTTCTGCAGATAACGGCGCTATCTCTGTGTTCATTCTGTGAGGGTTTTATTGAACTGCATTTTACTTACTATTGAAAAAGTATCTGCCTGGTTTTATAAGAAGTAAGTACAAAAGGAGCCATTGAGGGGTAACAGACCATCATCAGCCCCCTTTTTTCCCATTTTTTTTTCCACATGGGTTTGGGGTATCATGTTAAATGTCACCAATTCTGTCAATTCAGTGCCACACTACTGCCTTCTTCAACACTCATGCCTGACTGTCACAGATCTTCTTTCACACAATCCATCCACCTCTTTGCTGGATGTCCTCACTTCCGTCTACCTTCTTCTTGTCTGGACCAAATCTTCCTCACTAGATTGTCTTCTGCTTTTCTGCACATGTACCCAAACCACTGTAATCTGTTCTCTTTGATCTTTTCTGCAATTGGAGCTACTTTGGCTTCTGTTCTTATGTCATTTCTTCCTCTATCCCACAGTGTGCACCCTACCTCAGCCACTTCATTTCCATCACTTCTAGCTTCTTCAACTGTTTTGCCTTTACTGCCTAGGTTTCTGTACCATACAGTAGTACTAGTCGCACCACTATCTTATACACCTTACTTTTCAGCTTCTTTGGCATTCTTCTGTCATAAACTACACCTGACACTCTATGCCAGTTGGCTGCAGTCCCTCTGGTTTTAGCTCTGACCTCTTAATTCAGACTACCCTTCTCCTCAACCACCCCTCCCAGATACCTGAAACCGTTTACCTGTTCCACTATCTTCCCCTTCTATCTCTATTCTCAGCTTCTTCTGATTTCCTCAGTTTGCTGCCATTACCACTGTCTTATCTGTGCTTAGTTATATCTGATGTACCTTCAGTTTTGCATTCCATTCTCCTATCCTTTGCTGAAGTTCTAGCTCAGAGTCTGCCTGTAATGCCACATTGTCTGCATACAGCAACTTTGTTGATCTGCCCCCTCTGACTGGTTTGTTAATGTAGTCCATCACCAGTATGAACAGCAGGGGGCTCAGAGCTGAAACCTGGTGTCCATCCACTCCTACTGGGAAGCCCTCTCTCAAGGCCTTACACTGTTCGTACCCGAGTCATTGGGTCCTTGTACATAGCCTGCATTAATTTTACCAATGTTTCTGGGACTTCAAACCACTGCAGTACTGCCCAGATCAGCTTTCTTGGGACCTTGTCATATGGTTTCTCCAACTCTAGGAACGCCCAAGTTGGACTCTCTCCTCATCACTAGCTTCTTCTCAAGGATCTGTTTCACTTCAAACTTCGGGTCAGTTGTGCTGCATCCTGATCTGAATCCGAACTGCTCATCTCCCATCTTACATTCTACTAGTCTGCATATCCATTTATCAATCACCCTCTCCAGAACTTTCATGCAATGTGATAGGAGTTTGGTGCCCCTGTACTACCCACAGTTGTGGATATCCCTTTGTTCTTGTACACTGGCATGAGTATGTTTATTCTCTAATCATCCAGGATACTCCTTTCTCTCTACACTGCTTTAAATACCCTCAGGAGCCATTTCTCCCCTATCTCACCCAGCACCTTTATCATGTCTGCTGTGACCTCGTCTGAGCCTGCTGCTTTCCCTGACTTCATCTTCCTTAGTGCTGTTCTTACTTCTTCTAGGGTGGGCTCCTCTTCTTCTCTCATTGTAAGCTGTTTGTGGGGCAGTATATCTTCTGAGGGGTAACAGAGATAACAAATGTAATTTACATTTCACTGCAGCACAGGGCTACTGCAAAAAAGCACCTCCTGCAGGCGGTAAGAAGCACACACCGTTGTAGAAAGTATTGGGTATCACAAGTAAGGCACCCTGAAGTCACTGAGCTAATTAGATGGTACCAGGACAGCAGTATATACCAGTACATGTTTGAAGAAACCATAATCATAATGAGTGTGAACCTAGCAATACGTTGTTGGTATTTAAGCACTAGCTTACAACTCTAGAAAAGTTATAGAAATGTATTTTAGTATAATGTTCAAATAAACACGGGGCTTGGGTTTATTGGCCTGAATGTACCAGTAGAGACATAAAAAGTGAATGTCATGGGCTTTCAGAAGCCACATAGCTGAAACACTGGCATGTCTTTAATGTGTCATTTGCACAGCTGGAGCTTTCTTGGAGTTTTTTACTGAGTGTCTTTTCTTTGTGACCTTTTTACACACACACACACACGTCTGTCTATCTATATCTATCTACCTATATATATATATATATATATATATATATATATATATATATATATATATATTTATATATTTACTGAGAGAGAGAGATAGGTATGTATATAAATAAATATATATATATATATTTATGTTTGCAGATAGTTAGATCGAAAGTGTGTTTGGCCAATATCTGTTTAGCCATCTATTTGTGGTTGACTAAACAGATAGTTGACAGGTATGTGATATTGCACAGTTGTAAGGGTTTGGGAATATTCCTTTACCTGATTTTGTGCAATCTTGGAGTTAGTATATAGAATTAGCAGGGGGTGTGTGCGCGCGTGTGTGTGTGTGTGTGCATGTGCAGTTTTTGAATGTACCACGACTGCTTCTCAGCACATACATAATGTTGCATTGACATTTGCATTTTCAAAGCATTGTGTATTGTGGATGCAACTAGAGTAAACATTTTTGTATAGTTCAACAGCTGCTAACCACAGGAAACTTCTATCCATGCTGGAGTGTCTTTATTTTAGATTATACTGTACCTTTTTACCCTAAAGTCAGTTCAGTGATTTATCCATGCCTCATTAATGGCTGTTGCTTTATCAGTCCTTTCTTTGAAAAATGAATGTCGAGATTCATGTAATCACAATGTATTGCATCTTGTGAGCCAGCACTGTATTTTCAAGGGATTTTTGATTTTTTTCTCCACTGTAGTGTCATCATGGAGTTGGTATATATAATTTGGTGGGTGGGAAGCAAGCTCCTCACATAGAGGTGGAAAGGGTACATGGGCTTCATCAAATCTAGGGACTAAAAAGGCTTGGTTCTCTATTTAAACATAATTGAGCAGGTGGGTCGTCACTGTGGATCTATGTAATAGTATACTTGTACGGACAGATGCAGCAATATAGACATCAGGTCTACTTGTCATATGTACAGATATAAGTCAGTAAGGTAAGTCGGTTATTCCAGCTGAAAGCATTAAGGGACATCTTGTGAAATAAAAGTGACATGGGCCTATTCCACTATAGTGTGGAAATATAAATAAGTACGTATATGACTGTGACACTGACCATCATAGGTCCCTATACAGATCACACAGCCCTACCCTTACTATCAACAGTGAAAGTCATGTAAATAGACATGCTGTCCTGATATCACGGACTACCATGTTGCCTTAAAAGGAATGAACAATTCACACATGCAGACACACAGATTTATGTTGCCATATTTGTTTTTGTAATGTGAGTTCCTGTTCAAGGGTGTGCATCTTTAAAAGGTAAGCCTGTGGCATCAACCACCTGTAGAGTACAGTATGCCTCCTTAGAGGTGCCAAGGCATCTATGTAGTCCTGCTGTTCCTCTTAATATTATTTACCAGAGATCCAAAAATCTGCATAGTCTGGCATATGAAATGGCAACAAGCCTCTAAAAAATGTAATTTTATAGATGCTTGTGGGACAAATAAGAAAAGTAGGTTAGAACACATGAATGCCTTTGAAATACTTTAGTTTGCCACCATATAGCTGTGACTTAATCTACAGCTTGGTGCCTATGCTTGCTTCAAGGCGGTGAGCTTGGTGCCTATGCTTGCTTCAAGGCGGTGAGCTTGGTGCCTATGCTTGCCTCAAGGTGGTGAGCTCATGCTGGAATGTTGCTGGACTACGTGCATTCTGCTGCTTCACAGCTGCATGTCGCCCTACCTCAGAATCAGAAATCACATTGTATGTACGACTCACAGGTTACAGTTTTATTCTTCATGAAAGTGACACCATTTTCTGAGGAGATTCAGGAAACTATGGCAGCTTCTGCTTGTGCCATAGAATTTCTGCATGGTGTGTGTTGGACAGCAGGATTACACTTTATCTCCTTCTCAATCAGTTCATGGGATGCCTACTGGGCTCCTGTGTTAGTGCATTCAAGAAAATAGTTACCTGGTATGATCTGGCTGAAGTGTTGACCTCTGCCATGGATATTACCAGGACAGGGGATAATTGCAGGTATCAGTAAGATAACCTGTAAAGTCTCAGCCTTGCTGATCTTCACACATGACAGAGGAGGTGAAGCAACATTGTCCAGAATGACACTATAAGTGGATAGTATTGCAATTTTTTAAACCTGTTTCATGATCTTCTTACTGCCTGGTATTGGTCAAGGGCAGCTTATGGAATATGTGTAGGTTGCTATGTGCAGTTTTGATGCAGGATACAGATGGTGGAGGCATTTATTGGAATATTCCAACTACATTTAGGTTTCTGCAGGGACCTGTAATGAAGCAGGATTTTGCTGCCCCGCCTCAAGGTGGTTATGCAATAACTGGTGTGTCCCTGTGTGTAACTGGGCATATCCTTTTTAATTTCTCCAAGTCTTTTGGGTTTCTAATACCATGATGGAAATGGACCCCATTCCTAAGTCAAAGTACAATTAAAGTTCATGAAATTAGTATTGTTTCAATCTTTGATGTCAGCCAAAAGTGCTCTTCGGAGCACATATAATGTGTTCAGGAATGTTACCTCTGCAATTCGTATGGAGTTACATGGATTGGTAACATATTTAAATACGATTGTAGATTCTTTTTTATAAAACCTGTTGCTCCTACTACTATTGGAACTGTCTGGGTATCTTTCTTCCACATTGCTCATTTCTGCCTGCAGATCCTGATATTTTATGACTTTGTGTCTCTCTGTATGCAAGACACTGTAGTCACTGGGTGTGGCGGTTTCAATGATCAGTGCTACTCTTGTCTTCTTTTCTTGAACAACTATATCTGGTTTTCTAGTATCTATCTTTTGAACTGTTGGCAATGGATGATCCCATGTGATGTAGACTTATTCATTTTCTGTGATGCTTTGTGACTCATGTTTCCAGTGTTTTTCAGCCACTTCAATACCATAATGTTTGCACAATCCCCAGTGCAACAATCCTGCCACATTATTATGCCTTTCAGCATACAGTCCTTCTGCCATTAGTATGTTGCAACCTGCAACAAGGTGTGCAACTGTTTCCAATTTGGTTTTACAAAACCTACATTTGTCTGTTTCTCCCACATGTTCAATGGACTTTGTAATCCAATGTGTACGTAGCCCACTATCTTGGGGTGCCAATATTAACCTTTCATCTCGTGGTTTGAATTCGCCTCTCCTTAACCATTCCTGCATTTGATCCTGATCAACATGAGGTTCTTCC
The DNA here is from genome assembly GCF_019279795.1 of Protopterus annectens. Lineage (NCBI taxonomy): Eukaryota > Metazoa > Chordata > Ceratodontiformes > Protopteridae > Protopterus > Protopterus annectens. The sequence continues at coordinate 734,683,010 of NC_056749.1, forward strand.
AGAAGTTTTCTATACTTCCAACTATATTTATGCTTTTTCCACATTTCTTGCCTTCTCATCTGGTCCTTCACCTTATATTCTTTATTTTGTTTTTTGGCACATTCAGTTGCTGCCTGGTTTTTATCCACTTCTGATTTGATTTCCATTCCTGCTTGACATCAATATGATTCTGCTACATTAAAGCAGAGGTCACCTTAGATTTATTCTCCTCTTTTTTCAAAACTTTCACTACATTTAGGTCTTGTGAGGTCAGCAGATATGTGTGGAGTCCCACAATTGCAGATCTATACATGTAATCAATTTCAAGGAGGGCCATCCCTCCTTCAGAACGGGGAATATATAATCTTGGTATACACTGATTTTTATAAATCATTTGGTGAGCATGAAGCATCCTTCTTGTTTTCCTGTCTAATCTATCCAACATGTTTTGGGGTCAGTCAATCACTCCAAAACTGTAAGTTAGGACAGGAAGAGCAAATTGGTTTATAGCTTGAATTTTGTTCCTAGATGTCAGTACTGTTTTCAGGATTAATTTAAGTCTTCTGAAATATTCCGTACTAAGTTTTATTCGCATTTGTTCATGTTTTATTGTTGATCCTTCATCATTTCCCAAGTATTTATACACGCCCTCTTGCTCAAGTTCTTTTATATCACATTCTTGTCCCAAACTGATGTTTTCCTGATGTTGCAGTTTTCCTGCTTTAAAGGTTGCTTTTGCACATTTGTCAAGACCAAATAGGATTCTTATATCATCTGAAAAAGTTTTGACAACTTGCAGTTGTGCTTTCAGTTCCTCATCTGATGAGCTATACAGTTTTAAATCATCGACAAAGAGAAGATGAGAAGTTTTTACACGGTTGTTTTCTAGGAGCCAAATTATACCCATGGTCTAAGCTGTTAAGTAGACAGCTTAATGGGTTAAGGGCAAGGCAGAATAGCAGCGGTGACAGAGTCACCCTGGAATATCCCCCTTTGAATTTTTATCCTTGGGATATTCATTTGTCCTTTATCATGGCATAATTGCAAAGTGGTCTGCCACTGTTTCATGGTCACTGTAATGTAGTCAATCAGTGCAGGGTGTATCTTATACACTTTTAAGCACTCTTTTATCCATGAATGTGGGATACAATCACATTTTTTTTAGCCAATCCATGCCATACTTAGATTATTTCCCTTTTTACAGTTCTCCATGACTTTATTTAACAACAAATGATCCTGTGTTCCATATGACTTTCTTTTATTACCCTTTTGTTCTACTCCCATAATTGAGTTTTCTTCTAAATGACTATAAACTATGTCCCTGTGTAAGCATGTTGATGCATGAATGGGGGAGACATACCTGCATACTGCCTGTCATACAGCTAAAGGGACATATGTAAGGAATAGTTATTTGCACTTTTTCTTATGCTGTCTTATCTTACACCTGTCAGTCATGGTTCCCTATTTCTCTTTCAGCACAAACAGAATGCAGAATGAAACAGTAAAACATGTCATGCACATGAGACAGCCAGCCATGCTTCAGTTCTATTCACAAATGCTAACTTGTAGCACGAAGGTGATGAGTTTCACTGTGCCATGTCAGACTGCGTTACTGTCCCCTCACCAGCAGGTAAAGTGGCATCACTGGCTCAAGTCACCTAGTTGCAGCAGGTGGTGGATGCTGTAGAAGAGAGGACAGTGCCAAGGTATATAATCCAGAAGGAAAGCTGGCTGGATAGGTTAGAGACTTCACTCACCTTTCTGGCTTTTACCACTGGGACACCAGAAGGACGTGGCCCTTAATACCAGTAGCATGATCCATCAGTTGGTGATGGATTCAAATAATATAATTCTGGGTTGGGGTGGTAGACTTTTGCTGTATACCCAGCCAAATATGCTCCCTTCCTCTTGTATCACAGCCATCACTCTGTGCTTTGCCCATCCTCTGTCATAATTTGCCTGCCCTCTGTTTGCCTCACATCATCTCATATCTCCCCCATTCTAGTGTGTGTGCATCTACCCATTTTAATCTGTTATTATGTATGTATCTGTATGCCCCTTCACACAAACCCCCCTCTCCTTTCCTATTCTGCTTTCTCCTTACCTTTTTCTACTTCATTATATAAAGTAAAAAAAAGAAAACATGGGATCTTATCATCACTAAAAAATGTTGCCTTGCCTTCCCCCATTCTGTACATCTGTATATGCCAGCCTTCTGTGTCTGTTTCTGCTAACTGCCTTCTCCTTCTTCCAAAACCCCCTTTTCTTCCCTTTAATGCATCTACCCATATATGGACACTATAGCACTGCAGTAAATACTGTATAATTATATATCTTTATATGTTGCTTTGTCCATCCCAACAAAGCAAGTACTAGCATGTGCAGCCTAGCAAAGACTGCTTTATGTCTGTGATGCATTAGTCTGTGGTGGTGGTGCTGTGGTAGCGTTGTCGCCTCACAGTAAGACGTTGTCCTGTTCAATTCTCAGCTAGAGCGTCTTCTGTGTGGAGACATGTGTGAAGGGGCGTACCTTCGTTGAAGGTTGTGCATCAGGGCCGGCAACTCAGCACTTAAAAATCTACTGCCAATCATTAGCGGACCGGAGTTCCACTGTGGCGACCCCTAACCAGGAAAAGCCGAAAGACACAGCACAACAACATTAGTCTGTGAGTTCACATTTTTGGTTTTCATAAGATCCATGCAATGCAATACATGGTCACTCTGCAGATTCTGTCTTAAACTTCTGTGTAGGTATTTTATTGCATGGATGTGTCTACTTGCATGTTTGCAGCAGTGACACATTCATATAACAATAAAGTACAGCTAGCCAAACAAAAGTGCTGCCTGACTTGTATGGATATTTACTGGCTCCATATTTTACCATGAAGTGCCACCCTACTGTGCAAGGCTTGTGCAAAAGTACAATGTATATCTATGAACTTCAGCAAATGACCCTTTCTTACCTCACTTTCTAAGTATGTAACTGATTCCTGACCATCTTCAATGACAGCAATCACTGTACGCATCTCAAATATTAAAGTATTTGGAGCAATGTAATACAAGAATTAAGGTTTACATTCAAATGTTGACGCCAGAAGGGAAATGAGTCACCTTTTTACTGGACCAAATTTACCATCCCTATATTTTTATAATGTAGCAACATTCATAAAATAATAAATTAGCTGCTGTTATCAATAACTTTGACAATAATATTTTATTTTCATAAAATGTATTAGTGCATTGCATATTTACATCTTCTCAAAAAAGACAACAAAGCCCTTGCATACTTTGCCAAGTCATTAATTCAGAAAACATACTCACATTCTGCTAATATGAAACTGAAAACTATCTTGAAAAATATCAGACAGAAGGACAGCTGTTTATAAAATAACAGGTGGTGTTCTGCAGGGAGAATTGAGTAGTTCAGTTTTTGATTTTAGATTAAAATACTAGCCAAAATGATTTGGCTAGAGCTGACTTATTCCTGCTTTGCTATTCTGATATATGTCAGTGTTCAGAGCTGAGAGTTATTTTTTTTCTGGCAACTATGATTCTCAAGTGAATAATATGGGATAATTGGATTCCTAGGCATCTTTCAGATTCTGGCAGATTAAGGCAGTGGTACTCATAAAAAGAATGTATGACATTCAAATTGCTGCTAGGTATATTTTGCGGTGAAGCAGCGTTTCTTTCCTGCAGAGGCATGGATTCATATCCATACATTTTAAAACTGAAATGCAAGCAGAGGCTGAACATGATCATGCTAGGTTATTGTTTTGCAGTAAGATTTCTATGAGTGGCACATTTAGTACAGCTGTCAGAATGTTTTACTAGAAATTATACAGTTTAAACAGTTGAAAAATGAGCTTAGATGTAGATGAAATGAACTACGATTTAATATTTTGTCATTACATTAATCTACAACACAAATTTAAGACTACTTAAATGTCATTTGCCAGTGTAATTCATAATCATCAGTACAATGAACATATTTTATTGTGCTTCCAGTCCAAGAAACAGACTTACTCTTTCCATCGCGCAACTTTATTTGGCAAGGGACGTATGCACGGTAGGAGCGAACATGACACAGTAGAATCGTTTTCAAGGCACTGTTTCTTATTCTCACTAAGTACATCTAACAACTCAGCCTGCATTAGTAAAGGAAACAGAAGTTAGAATTGTCAGCAGACAGAGAGAGAGACAACAAAATTAAATAGCTGATAGAAATGCATGCTGATTTTATTCCCACTGTATGTGTTTATATAAAGTACAAGGCTAACATTGATGCTACTGATATTTACCATGAAAACAGATGCATATTTCCTTATTCATTCGCAGTTTGTTAATGGGTAGCCCAACTAAGCAGAGGTCATTTTCATTGGAGGTCTGGGATAAAGGGCTTCACAATAATAATATATGGCAATATACATTACAAGCAAGCTTTGTCAAAATGTGTTACTTACATAGTACAAAATAACAGTAATTTGGGTCATAAAAGTACAATATTAGTTCATGATAGTGATCATTCATGCTATCAGGTGTAAAATTTATGTAAAGGAATGTCTTTCTCTTTTCATATGCATTCTCAGTCCGAGCTAGGAGTGTAGTTATATAAGTATCTATTTAACAAACAAAACATATAAGAACAATCTGACCAATGAAGTTCGAAATAATATAGCTTAGTTCTTTATTAAATTCCAGTTTTGTACAACATTAAAATTCAGTTTATTTACATAATGAACAGTTTGGGTTGTTTTAGGAAATACCATGATATACTGCTGAACTTTGGTGCTGTAAGTATTGTGGCTTTCTAAAAATAAAATTGTCCTGTTGTTTTCAGAAAATAACACCATGTGCTGCTATAATAGCTAGAAACATCAGCCTTCAGTGTAACTTTTCTTAAGATTAAAACCAAAATAACAGAACCAGAGTAACACAGCCCTTAGCAATAAAACAACATCTGCAAAATATAGGGAAAAACACAATTTATTACAATAGTTAAGTGGATAAACATATACTCTGACAAGAAATGTACTGGCTATACATCTAATGACACTTGATTTAACAACGTTCAAATATATCTGACCGGTGTGATTAAAACTGCATGTAATATGGACTGGCATGCTCTAAAACTAAAGGAATGTCTAAATTCATATGATTCATTTTGGAATGTATCCATAATGCTGAATGTCCGGAATGCCGAACAGCATTACAATGAGCACAAAGAGCCGAAACACACATTACCTAAAAACACAGTTGATATTAACCTTAACACCCCCTGCTTATTATATATACTAACTTTGAGATTGCACTACAGTGGGGAAAGCACCAGTCCCCACTCTAACACAATCTCTTCGGCAATGTGTTTTGGCCCTTTGTGTTTGTCTTAATGCTGTTCTGCATTCTGGCTATTTGGCATTATGACTTTAACACAATTCATTTTATCCTCTGACTCACATAAAGGTAAACAGAATATTTAATGGATCATCTTTTAAGCATGGCAGTTTCCATTATTTATAAGAGGAAATTTGAAATAGTTTGAAATCTGTAATTTTCTTTGCACTGTTTCACACTGGCTAACATCCATTCATCCATCCTCAACCCCTTTACCCATTTTTGGATATGTGGTCGGGGTGTCACTTCAGCAGTCAAATCACATTGAACCAAGGTTTACACCACCAGATAAACTGGCTAACATCACTACATTTCTGATATTAATGACAGCACTTCCTTTGTACAAGATGCAAAACAATCCCACGAATGAGCATGGAGGAGGAGGAAGAGGAGGAGGAAGGACAGTGTTGCTCATGGCCAATGTGTTATTTAATGAAAAGGCCCAAGTTCTGCTCTCCTGCTGATTGGCTACATAGGAAAGTCCACTGTGAATGACATACAGTTAAATGCTGGCTGCTGCCTTTTGTAAAGTTCCTTACATGCCAATATGTGCAATCAGTCACACCCATACAGACAGACAGACACATATATTCAAGGGGACTGCAGTTTCCATGCCTGTACACACACACACACACACACACACACACACACACACACACACACACACACACACACACACACACACACACACATACACAGGCATGCAAACACAGAGGAATGCATGTGCTTGCACATGCACATACATAGATGTACACGCACACATATAAATGCACATGCATAAATGCATACATCTGAAAAGTGGGATCAAGCCAAGTCAGTGAAAATTCCATTTAACAGGTTGAGTGCGTCAGACCTCAGACTACCTCATGCCACTATCTGGACTTTTCTAAGTCTTCCTGTAGGGCTGATTTAGTAAGTAAACTTTAGAAATGCATGGTCATTGGAGCTGGTACTTGAATTTTAATCTATGAATAAACTGGTGGATATGGATTTGCATGCCAGCACCCCAAATATTTATTACTATGGGTAGATATTGGGCAATGGGTACTCCTTCTCAAGCTTTGAAAAAACTGCCTTTGTGATCTCCTTACATATAATTTTTTTCAATGGGCCTCTGAATCCAGGCTATTATCACAACATAAGAAGGAATGTCACTTTACAACCAGTTGTGGCCAAAGTCCAGACTCAATATGTTCAAGTATGGCCGCTTATGGGATGATGTTACATGATAATAGTGAGAAGACACCTAGAAGGGAAGCCTACGGTTAAGTACATCGCCACAGATATCTGGGATGGCAATGAGTCGCCACAGATATCTGGGATGGCAATGAGTCGCCACAGATATCTGGGATGGCAATGAGTCGTCACAGATATCTGGGATGGCAATGAGTCGCCGCAGATATCTGGGATGGCAATGAGTCGCCGCAGATATCTGGGATGGCAATGAGTCGCCGCAGATATCTGGGATGGCAATGAGTCGCCGCAGATATCTGGGATGGCAATGAGTCGCCACAGATATCTGGGATGGCAATGAGTCGCCACAGATATCTGGGATGGCAATGAGTCACCACAGATATCTGGGATGGCAATGAGTCGCCACATATCTGGGATGGCAATGAGTCGCCACAGATATCTGGGATGGCAATGAGCTCATCCTCTAATCAGAGACAAACACATTAACATTAAAAGACGCCAGATTGTTACAGGTGCTGCTTCCCTTTCTGAATGTAATATTTTACTAGAAGGGGTACCCCAGGGATTCATGCTGGGTCTCCACATGTTTGCCATTTATTTTGCAGACATCCACAACAATATCCTAGAAGTGTGATCAATGAGATTTGCTGATGATTGCAAGCTGAAAATTGTTATCCTCCCAGCCACTGATACAGTCTTTTTTTTTTTTTGCTGAACGCTACTATGCTGCATTACACAGCATACCTGGTGTACCAAAACCAGTTTCAAGGAAACTGCAAAAAAAAAAAAAAAAAAAAAAAAAAAAAACAGCATAGTAACATTCAGCAAATAAAAGCTGCTCCTACCTCATATGTCATATACAGTACTTCTCCTTAGATGGTCACAGTCATAAAGAACCTAGGTACTTACACAGCTCTCTCTCATTTGTTCATCACATCTCCACCTTAGTCATGCAATCCTTCTATATTACCCAGTCAATTTCCAAGGGAATATCTTCAAAATCCAAAGAAGTCATCGTACCAGTGTAATTTTCCCTTATCAAGTCCATCATCTAATAACAATGCCTCATTTGATACGTACAAATTCAAGCATATCATGCAACTACAAAGGCTGCAAAGACTTCTAACCTAGGAAATGAAAGGTCTTAAATCATTTGTCTATCCCAGCGGATTAGCATGAATCTCCTCATCCTCAGCAGCCTACCAGTCATAACTCAACACTGAGCTACCACCACAGGTCAATCAAACTACTACTTTGGCCACCTTTAAGGTTAGTCTGGATGACTGGTTGGGTAGACACTAATTCTGATGAAAGCCGGATATACTGGATGAAAGCACTAACCATTGTAATAAAGTTTATTAGTCTAATTCTCCATAGCTGCCTGTTGTTTGGTTTTGTTAGATTTAAATTTATACCAGGCTCATCATCTACTGTCCTGCTCGATTTCATAGGTTGGTACTAGGCTATTGGCCCTAGGGCCTCTACAAGCCTAGCCATAAAAGTTCCCTGGCTATTTCTTCCCACACTATTTACTTCCCTGGACCCCTGTCTAGCAGGGTGACTGACGTGATCCCCAGGGTGAATTTCCTTTCTCCCATCTAATCACCAAGGTTCCTTTTGAAGAGGGCCAAAGAGGCGCTCTGCTTGACATGTATGAGCAGTCTATTCCAGAGTCTGGGGAGTCTCTGGGTCAGGAATATATCCCTCCAGCATGTTTTGTTTATTGTGATGACAAGATTTAGATCCCTGGAGCGTGTGGCTCTGAGAGATTGGGATTTCTTTAAGTGCAGCATGTCCAACAGCTCTGGGTTTGACATGGCCTTGTATGTTAAGCAGAGATCGCCTTGGAGTAGACGATATGCAACAGAGTATAGCTGGAGTTTTTTAAGGTGGTCAGCATAGGGCATCTGCTTTAGGCCTGTGATTCTTTTAGTAAGGTATTTCTGTGGCCTTTCCAGTTGTTGCAGATGTCTTGAGAGGTACATACCAAACGGGGCATTGTATTCTATAATGGGTCTAATGAGGGATGAGTACAGTGGGACAATGACCTACTTTTTTCTGGATGAAAAGCCCTTAGTGATGTGTGCCACATAGAGGGATTTCCTGACTGTTGTGGCAATGTGGTTATTGAAGGCGAGACCACTGTCCACCTGTGTCCCTAAGTCTCTTATCACACTTTTGGTGTTTAGTGTACTGCCATCTATGTGATAATTCATGGGTACATGTTTTTTTCCCAAAGGGGATAACTATACATTTCTTGGCATTGAGCTTGAGCCTATGGCTCTGGCACCAAGCATCTGTTTCTGTAAGGCCCTTTTGTAGAGTATCCACATCATTTGATGATTCAGTAATGGCTCCCAGTTTGCAGTCATCTGCGAACTTTGTTAGCCAGAGTCCCTTAGAGTTGGCTTGTACTTCAGAGAAGTAGATGCCAAACAAGAGAGGTCCCAGGACTGAACCCTGAGGTACTCCACTTGTCACTTGTCTGGAGCTGGATTTGGAGTCAGCTACTTTTACAGTGTGGGTTCTGTCAGTAAGCCAGTTGGCAACCTATTGAGTGATGTAGGGATTAATGCCCAGCTTAGTAAGTTTATCTATGATTACAGAGTGGGGGATGGTGTCAAAGGCCTTGGCGAGGTCCAGATAGGCTGTGTGGACTGCCTTAACCTCGTCCACGGCTCTGGAGACTGATTCGAAGAAGTCAATAAGTTCAGGAGACAAGATCAGCCCTTCACAAACCCAAACTGGGTTGGGTCCAGTGTTTTAAGGTTGCCAATGTCTTTGCTTATAAGTTCCATGATAACACGTTCCATGGCCTTGCAGATCAGGCTCATCAGGCTGATGGGGCGGTAGTTCCTGGGATACAAGGTGGATCCCCACTTGTGGAGTGGGATATCTGTAGCTGTGTGCCACTCAGTGAGCATGAAGCCTGAGGTGAGGGTATGATTAAACATGACACTTAGGTGAGGTGCCAGTTCGTTTTGTAGTTCATGTAGTACACAGCCCGGGATGTCATCTGGTCCCATGGATGCTGTATTCTTAGCTTTGGAGAGTGTTTTTTTTTACCTATGTGGCCATTATTACTGGACTTTGGCAATCTTCCAGTATTGAGATGGGCCATTTAGGGGGTGAGAGGTGGGTGAAGTTGGCACTGAATCAATCTGCCAGGATATTGGCAATATCCCTGCAATCAGTATATTTAATGACATTCTGTTGTAGTTCAGAGCAGATCTGAGCATTGCCATTTAGATTCTTGACATAGTTATAGAATGCCTTGTGGTTGTCTTTGGAATCTTTGGCAATTTTATTTTCGTAACTAGCTTTGGAGGATTTTATGAGGGATTTCAGTTTCTTACTGAGGCTGATAAGGGTGTTTTTTGCATCCTGGGATTTTCCTCTTTTCTGCGACAGTTTTTTCCTTTTGTTATAAAGTTTGTTTATGGCGGGGGACCACCAGATTGGCTTCCTTTTTTTGGAGGAGAGCATCTTGGTTCTATTTGGGATGGCACGATTCATGCATGAGTGGATGTGCTCATACAGTGCCTTAGTGTAGGACTTAGCAGTCAAACTTTCAGTTCCCATCTGCATGGGTGTCATGAAGTTTATAACTTCTGACTTGAGTAGCATGAAGTTGGCCTTGGAGAAGTTTTTTTATGGAGGTTTCCTTACTGGGGGGTGGGGGTTGGATGTGGATGCTAAGGGTGATTAGCTTATGGTCTGACCTGACCAACGAGGGGGTGACCATAGGTGTGGAGCATCGATTTCCCATGTTGGTAATGACCAGGTCTAGGATATTGGAGCCCCTGGTGGGACTATGGATTAGTTGATCCAGGGCATTGGAATTTATGAATTCCAAGAACCGTTGGGCAAAGGTGTTGGTGCACGAGTAGTTTTCCCAGTTAATGACAGGGTAGTTGAAATCATCCAGTATTAGGGTGTTTGGTTGTATATTAATATTTTCCAGTATGTTTAGAAAGGTGTAGTGAGAATCTTGGGGCATGGTGGGGGATCTGTAGCAAGCTACAATTTGGATTGCAGTCTTACCTAGTGTTAGTTGCACCTGGAGAATTTCAGACACATTGTGTTGGGCAGCTAACCTGGTGGTGTGACTATCCTTGGTGAATATGGACACTCCTCCACATTTAGTGTTTCGATCCTGGTTTGGTAGCCGAAAAGTGTAGTAAGAGTTGTAGCCTGGTAGTACAGGGGTGCTCTCTGGAGCCTTGAACAGGGTCTCAGTTACTGTGCAGATATCGATGTTTTCCATTTTTTAGGAGTGCCTCGAGAGAGAGTGCATTTTGAGGTTTAGACTTCTAGCATTGAGTAGCATTACTTTCAGGTTTTGCATGCTTGTACCTGTTACAGTGGTGATTTTGTCCTTTGAACTTTGCCTAAAAAAGGCACCATAGGGGTGGCAAGAGCCATAGCCAGTAACCTGAATCCCAGGGGCGACAGGTGCAGACCATCTCTGGCAAAGCATCGTGGTCTGTCGATCATGTCGTCCCAGGCACACAGATACTGGATCCCCTTTGAATGACACCAGAAGCTTAGCCAATTGTTGAAGTCAATCATTTTGTCCTTATGTTGTGGTATTATTCTGGGCAAAGGCAGGATGCTACACAGGGCTAGGGTCATACCTGCCTGGGCCACATGATCCGAGAGCTCTTCCACGTCTCTTTTCATGTAGTTCAGGGAGGTATGTCTCAAGTCATTCACTCCAACATGGACAATGACAGAGTCATATTTGTACTTGTTGTGGAGTGACTTGAGTGCATGAGTTATATGGTGGCTCCCGGCACCCGACAGGCAGCTGACTGTAATTTTCTCCTTGTTCAGTCCGGTGAGTAGGACATCAGTGTACCTGACTATAGAGTCACCTATGACTAAAGTGTTAGGCACATTGTCTTGCCTTAGGGGCTGTTGCTGGGTGGCACACTAGTGTTGTGAGCTATGTGACACTGGTTGTGACTGGTGTTTGTTTGCGTTTCAGCTTCGGAAGTCCTTGCTGCTTGGGCAGGTTACAGTTAAGGGCCTCCACATATGTGGATTTAGTGTTGCTATGTGTGGGTGTTGGTGGTGTGAGTTTAGAAGGGCTATGTGTTGCTTGAGGTGTAGTGTGGGTGTTAACCTTCTCCTCTTGACTGTCTAGCACAATCATGGGTGGGAACACTATTAAGTGCTTATAAAGGTTGGCAACAACTTGTAATTTTTTCTACTTAAATGTACATCCTGCTAAGCATTTTATTGCCCTATTGATCGCTTGCTTAGCAATGTTCCTATGTTTCCCAAGGGTTATTTAGATGAAATTTTGGTTACATTAGCCTCAGTCTGTCGCACGTCTAGCTAAGCCTTGAACTTTATTTGGATACCACTGAATTTTATTGACTGAACAGAAGGGACAAGCTCTTTAGGGAGTTAACTGGCTGATGGGCAGCAATGGCAAAGACTTCTTTACCAGGCTGATAATCTTCCATGGTGAAAATTTTCAGGAGGTTCAAGGAGGACTTGGGACTTATAGATGAGTGTGCACATTTTTGGAACCAGACTAATGTTCTGCACTTACTATTTGCACATTGTAAAAGTTTATACCAGAACTGACTGAGCGTATTGGTTGGAGCAACTGATGCATATAGTCCAGGGGTTTGATGTAGCCCATGTGGTTCTCTCAGACTGTAGTTATTAACCAGGGTCTGCCCTGGACCTTGTTGTCTGCCCTGCTTAGACTACAGTCATTGATCATAGTAGTGTGGGAGAGATCAGAGGAATTAAAAGGGTAGGATCCCCACTTCTAAACCTTCCATGGGACACAGTCAGTGGGCATCTCCATCTTTGATTGCAATAAAATCAGAAGGATTAACTCCATGTTTGCTAGGGATATAAAGAAGAAAAATATAAAACTTCCTCCCTAATGATCAATTTAAAACAGAGAATAAATGTGTGTGACAGAGGACTTGTGAGTATAGTAGTGGAGGGACAGCCTGAACATTTACAGGACTGTGAAAAACATTTGTACAGTTCAAGAACAGAACCACAGGAAAGCAGAAGGTGAGGTGTGTGTTCCTGTATCAGCAAATGGGGTATTTACTCAAGTAGAAAACAGAATTTGTTTCCAAAAGTAACAAAGAGCTTAATATACAGGCTTTGGTGATTTCTGTCATTAGGCTATATGGAAAGTGTTATATTTTGGTGGATTTCAGGATGCATTTGATGGGACAATTCCAAGCTGTGTGTGACAAGGTATCCCATAAGGTAGCATAATTCCTAGCTAAGCTTCAGTTCAACTGGATAATGGTCAAAGTTCAAGAGACACTATCCACATCTATAGTCGTTGATGCAATCAAGGCAGTTATGAACTTCTTAAAAACAAAAAAATCCCCAAGATTTCAAAATATGCTAAATCATTTGTCAGAGGGTTATAAAGGACCATGGAAGGAGAATAAATTATACATTTTATAAGGGCATGCAGCTACTTAGATGACCCTCAAAATAGGTAAGATTTGACTGAAGATATCATGGGGTAGTCTGTACCGATTCTTTTCCTAGATTTTGTGGGATTTGAGTGCCTGGAGAAAGAAGATTTTGCTACTATCATGCTTCCTGATTAATGTGTTTTGTTAGGGCACTGTCCTTTCACTACCCGGAAGGAACTACACCTTATGCTCAGCTTGGATGCAGGAAAGTTATTCTGTTACCTAAACAGGGATTACTGGTTTGCAGTCGTAAGGGACTTACAGTTCTCAGATCCATTAGTGAGCATGTTGGACTGTTTATATTATAAGGAGTATAGAGTAATAAAAATTGAGATGCACCTATCTAGACCAATGCAGACTGAAAATGGAACAAAGCAGAGATATTCATTACCCTTGCAATTCTTCAGTTTGGTCATCAAGCCTTTGGCATAGAATATCAGGGGATTCGATAGGTAAAAGGAATCAGTAAAGTCAGGGTGGCAAGGTAAACCTATTTACTGATGATCTTTTGATCTTCATCTGCTCTTCCCTGTGAGGCTACAGCAGTTGATAGATTCATTATGTGAGGCTTCTGGGGTTTTTGGTTAGTTCTTGGGATACTCTCTCGAATAAGGCCAACATAGGGTTGACATGATAGTTAAGGTGTTTACCTCACAAACACAAGGTGCAGGCTTGAGTGTCACCTTTGAAAGGGAAATTGGCTGGGCTTAAAATGGCCCACGAGTGCAGCTAACCTAGTACTTACCTATGAATCTATAAGATCCTATCTATTGATAGGAACAATGGAACTTTGCATACACAGTGAAATGGGCAGAAGTGTGGAACTGTTGATTGGTTCGCTCATGGGTGGAATTTCTGAGTGGGCATTTTACAACAAAATCAAAAGGATTCATTCCAGATTTTCTGTGGATATAAAGTGGACCCCAACAAGGCTGCCTGTTTCAGTGATTGCTTTAACATAAAGAAAAAATATGACACAGAGGACTTTTGAGTTCTTCATGAAAACCGCATTAAAAATTTGATATTTAGGGTAGTGATTCTAAAACTGTGGTTCGCAGACCCCAGGGGTTCATATGATAATTTCTAGGGGTCCGTGGGTCATTACACCCACCTGGAGTTTGCATCTCTGCATCCACTTCTGCATCATCCTGATGACCAACCTTGCTGTAGTTAAAAAAAATAAAAATAAATAAATATTTTTCCACTAATGCTACACAGCTCACTTTCAGTAAAAAAAAAAATGACAAAGAGACGTCCATGTTTGTGGCTGAGCAGTTTAATTTCTGCATTCACATCATACCTCTCAACCTCTTAGATCAAGAAATCTGGACAAAGCCATAAACAAAAGTGGGACCAAGGCCCAAAAATACGAATATTTTTTTTAAATATTGCTCTTACAATCTTAGAAAGTTGATAGAATAACAGGTTTTGCATTAGCATGAATTTTCAGAAGGGTATGAAGTATGAAACTCAAATGCCTGTCATTATTTTCTAACTTCAGTCTTTAATGATTTGCCACAAATTTGCCAGAAAACCACACGTTTATGAAAAATTAACCAAAAATATGAGGCAAAAATCTGGACATTCTACAAAAATCTGTAAAGTTGAGAGGTATGATTAGCACTGAGCAGGTGCTCTGAGTTAATAACAGGAAGAAAAGGAACTAACACTTTTGTGGCAGAGGTTGGCAGCTGCTCACTTGCCCTGTGTTTTCTCTCTGGCAGTTGGAACTTGGAGGGAAATTTAAATGAACTGTTCTGTTCCCTCCATGTTTTATTTGGGTAAGACTAGAGGCACTTACAGACTGTAAGTTACAGTGTTGGATTTAGACTGGTCGCAGGGGCACGCACCTCTCCCTAGCATAGCAAAGCCGGTACTGCAGAGTTGATCCTGAAGATCTCATTCAGCAATTCAGTTGCGAGAGCAGAACACAGTGTTCAAAGAACGTGAAGGTATTTTTTTTCTTAAGCAAGGCTTGAATAAATCTCACCAAAGTGGTACAACTGTCCAGATTTTCACAGTGTGTCCAGATTTTTTGCCTCATATTTTTGGTCTGTTTCTCATAAAGTTGTATTTTTATGGCAAATCACTGAGGACTGAAGTCAGAAAATAATAGCAGATGTTTGAGCTTTAGACTTCATATCCTAATTTCAGAAAATTCATACAAATGCAAAACTTGTTGTTCTATCAACTTTCTAAGTTTGTAAGAGCAATATTTAAAATGTAGTTATTATTATTATTTATTTTATTTATATTTGGTAACCGGGTAGGTGTTCTTATTTTTGGGCCTTTGTTCCCCAATTCTTTGTGGCTTTGTCTAGATTTCTTGCTGTAGTATAGTCTAAGTCTAAGAGGTTGAGAGGTATGTGTGTGTAACAGGGAAGGAGGGAGGGAGGGTGTGTGTGTGTGTGCGGGAGAGACATGGGTGTGTATGTGTGAGAGACAGGGAGAGATGTGTCTGCGTGTGCTTAAATGTAAGAGGTAGGTACATACCCCTCAACTGTTCAGGTTTCTGCAGAATGTCCAAATTTTTGCCCCATATATTTGTCTGTTCCTCATAAAAAGGATCGCAGTTGCTAAATAATGACAGACATTTGAGTTTTAGACTTCATATCTTTAGACAAATGCGTACTAGCACAAATTGTGTTATTCTAGCAATTTTCTAAGTTCATAAGAGCAATGTTTATAATCTGTTCCTATTTATTTTCGGTTTTGTCCAGATTTCTTGCACCAGGAGGTTGAGGTGTGTGTGAGAGTGGAATGCCCTAGTTAGGTTTAGTAGGTGGTTAGTAATTTGCTTAGGCTCAAACCTTGTACCTTGGCTACAGGAATCAACAGCCTGAATCATACCTCAACTACCAAGCTGCATTTTTTGAGGAACTGCATTTCAGGTGTTGAAATTTACTTTCATAATAGCCAGGACTGTTGGTATAGCTTTCACTACAGCACAGGTGGTTGGACTTCAGATATTGGCCCTGGTGTTTTTTTATGTGTTTTCAACATAACTTAGCAATAATCACATAAATATTTAAGAAAAACTCTGACATTTAATAATATTTGGAAGTCCCTTAATGCATTACTCATTCTAGAAATTAATTTGTTTAATTTGTAATCCTTTAAAAATAAAACAAATTTTTAAAATTCAAATGTTGCTTTATTTATATTAATTATTAATTAATATCAGTTTGGGCGGCCACGGTGGTGCAGTGATTAGCATTGCCGCCTCACAGCAAGAGGTTCTCCGGTTCGATCCTCGGCTCGGGTGCCTTCTGTGCGGAGTCTGCATGTCCTCCCTGTGGTCGCGTGGGTTTCCTCCGGGTGCTCCGGTTTCCTCCCACATCCCAAAGACATGCTGCAGGTGGATTGGACACTCTAAATTGGCCCTAGGTGTGCATGTGAGTGTGCCTTCTGTGGAAGGTTGGGCGCCGGGCTGGCAACTCGACACTGTAAAACTCCACTGCCATTCAATGTGCGGACAAGGTGATCCGCTGTGGCGACCCCTAACTGGGAAAAAGCCGAAAGAAGAAGAAGAAGAATTAATTAATATCAGTTTAAAACACAATCTGAAATATAGGGGTCTGTCAAAATATTCCTTTATAAAAGGGGTCCTCCAGCTTGCAAAGTTTTGGAACCACTACTTTAGGGCATTAAACTATTGCAGATGTATTGTAGAAGTTGGATTCTTTCTCTGATTTTTTGCTTTACTGTGTTTTCCTCACTCCTGAACTTTCCCAATGTCATCCTGTCTCTGAGCTGTTTGAGGGACTTACATATGTAAATTTACTAACAAAATTTTATGGAAGAGTGTTACATATATACATAAACTTGCCTGTTACTCTGGCTTTTATGAATTTGAATTTTGGCTGCAAATGTGGAAATCCTCACTTTGTGTACAATAATTACTAGCACGGGGAACACATTTCAACACATTTCACTCTATCTTTTATTTTCTTAGTATCTTATAGTGCTTCAAACTCAGGTGCTCATCTATGTGTGTGCTTTTAGTATTTATCATATTCCTGTACAATCATAAATTGTTCATCATTCTTTTGAAATTCATGAAAGCTGTCTTTTAAATAAGGGTTCCTACAGGCACTGTCTTGTATACTTATCACACACTCACAAATCAAGGTGAATGCTGTCCATTAAAAAGGCTGTTCTATCTCATCAGTGCGTATTCTCTGTGGGCTAAAATGAGTCCTGTAAATTGTAGAATGTTGTAATGAAATCATTAGCATTTTAATTACAAAAGAGGGGAAAAAAATTCTGTTACACAACTGGAGAAGTTACTGATCTTAGTTTTATGAAATATCCTACAACTGAGACAAAGCATTTGCCTATCGTGTGGCTAACAGTGATGGCTGGTCGTACCTTGAGAACAGTGAGTTTTGCCTTCTTCTGCTTTTGTTTATTATTATGTTGTGACAGCAATCTGAAATTAGTTACTGCAGGTGTTTTTTGTAGTGCGTGTGTGTGTGTGTGTGTGTTTGTGCATGTGTATGTATATCTGTGTGTGTATCAATGTGTAGATATGTCTGTCTGTTCATGTATGTGTACAGCAAGCTGCAAATCACATTCAGTTAGCAATGGGAACAATATAATCATGCTGGAATCTCTGTTCTAGAAATAATAGAGCTATTGTCAAAGATAACTTATTTTAGACCCACAACTGTATCTATAATATCTAAAAGAAGGGCCTGAGTTAATGCCTTTGGATGGCTTACCCTCAAATACATAGGCAAATATTTGTGTTGTTGTTGTTGTGTCTTACAGCTTATTCTGGTTAGGGGTCGCCACAGTGGAACTCCGGTCCGCTAATGTTTGGTAGTGAATTTTTATGTGCCGAGTTACCAGCCCTGATGCACAACCTTCAATGAAGGCATGCCCATTCATGCATGCCTCCACACAGAAGACGCTCTAGGTGAGAATCGAACGCGACAACGTCTTGCTGTGAGGCGACAATGCTACCGCAGCACCACAATCCTGGCAAGTAATCGGGTAGCATTTGCTTGTGCAACACCAAAGAGCTAGTTTCTCATATTGTCTGGCTTTACTGCAAAGTCAGTACTCCTGCTTCTTTACTTGAATCATACGGGTGACGGACTTCCATTCCAACTGTTCTGATCTCGCTGCACTGTTAGACTGCACACTTCAGGAGAAGAGAGTCAGACTGTTTTTGTTTTTATACTTCACTCACTGCACTCTCTCTCTAGGAGATGTAAATTACAGTAAGCATATTAAAATAAAGAGGATGTTCATAGGTTCATAGGTAGTTACTAGGCTATCGGCCCTGGGGCCTATATAAGCCTAGCCAAAAAGGTACCCTGGCTTTCATCATCCAAGAAAGTTATTTTCCTGTGCCCCTATCGAGCAGAGCCACAGAGGTGAGTAGGGGGTGTGAGGCAAAATATAAGCATGAGGGTTGCAGAAGGCTAGTTTCCTGGAAAAAATATTGTTTGGTATTTCTTTATGCTGCATTTGTACATAAACATTACTTGTTTGAGTAAACTGTTTAGATGAATTACGCACTTGGTCTGTAATGTCCAAGAAATTACAGCTGGACAATGGACCACTGAGATTTATAATTTTGATAAGACATATTAGAATGGAAATAATTCCTTGTTAAGCATTTCTAGAACACTGTGATACCAAATCTTTGAATTTAATTCACAGTGGAACAACAGTTTATCATGCTATAAACCTTATAAGTCTAACCACTCGTATGGTCAGAGATTCTATCAAAGCAAATCACCAAGGCTGATACATGGCTGTATATAGTTCCACATTACTTCAAATGTGAAGAAAAAGATCCACTTTAATCAGCATAAAACAGGACAAAAAAGATTAGCGCTTTCACAATTTAAGTTGCTTCATCAGATCACACATTTGAAGTCGTGTGGAATTATATACAGTCATGTATCAGCCTTGGTGATTTACTTTGAAATATTTCTCTATTTTTTTGCACTGGGCTGTTAATTGCCAGGGTTTTCCTGCTGTTTGCTATTTGCTTTTTAGTTAGAGATTCTGTTCACTGGTATGGTCAGAGTCTTCAATAAAAAATTAGAAACTCAACTACAACTGATGCCTAATGAAATCATGAACACAAAGTCACTCACTCATTCATTCCTTCTTAGATTATCTACTTAATCCATTTCAGGGTTGCAGGAGATTTGGAGGCTGTTCCTACATTCTGATATTACAAGGCAACAGAAGTTATCCTAGACATGGCAGCAGCCCTTTGCAGGATACCCACTGAGACTTGATCATGTGACACACACACACACACACACACACACACACACACACACACACACACACACACACACACACAATCCATCTGTGACACACACAGTGACGGGTGCACACACACACACACAGGGATACACAGTTGCAACCACTCTGATGCGTGCATGGGCACGTGCACACACGCGCGCACACACACATATATATATACAGTTATACACACAGTGATGTGTGCACACATGCACACGGATAGATAGTGACAACCACAGTGATGTGCAGGTGCACATGCACACACAAAGACACACGCACAGATACACAGTGATACACACAGTGATGTGTGCACACATGCACACGGATACGCAGTGACAACAACAGTGATGCGAAGTTGCGCGGGCACACACACACAGGTGTAGAGTGATAATCACAGTGACACACACACTGACGTGTGCACACGTACACACACACACAGATACACAGTGATGCATGTACACACAGGCACACACAAACACACAGTAACATGTGCACGCACACACACACACACACACACACACACACACACACACACACACACACACACACACACACACACACACACACACACATTACCTGTGCACCATTTAAAAAATTCCAGTTTTCTCTTTCTCTGTACGACATCTTAGAGTTACAGGAGTAAAATGAAATAGCCAATTAAAACCCATACAAATGCATTGATAATTCTCAGACTCTGCACAGAAGGCAACCCAGCTGAAAACTGAACTGGAGAAACAAGTTCTATGGCATGACTAATATGAAAATTTGTTCAAGTGTAATTTGCAAGGAGAGAAAAATGAGGGTGTTAAATGCTGAGATTATTCTATCATACCTCCTTAATTATAAAGCACAATCAGCATGTTATCTTAAAACTGCATTTCAGACAAAATGAAACGTAGCAGGAAACATAAAATAGAAAATGAAAACATTACGCACTTAACACTGATCAGTGTGCACATAGTACATCATTTAATACAATTAGAATGAATTCAATGAAGATCGTAACACTGCAGACACATTTTTTAGTCTTAATATAATTAATATTTTCATGCGTTTGCAAAAATGAGTGTTTGCTACAGACAGCTGAAAAGTGGAACAATAGCAAATGACTCAAATGGCACTTAACTCCTGCTTTTGCATTCCACCAATGCCTTTAACTTGTTTATTGAAATATTAACCTTTGTGGATTATATCAAAAAACAACATGTAAAACAGGTCTGCTGTTACCGAATGATGAACAAAAGCACACATACCATATATTGGGGAAGGTATATGTTTAACCATTGAAAAACATTTCCATTGAATGGCTGAACATTGAACCCTATTCAGTGAATGTTCATTTTTTCGACAGGGAAAGTAACTAGTTAGCCAGCACTCCCTCGTCTCACACATCACAGTATTTCAAACCTACCCACATGGGATGCTTCACCCTCCCTTACCCCGTCAACTATATATACCAACTCCGAGACCACTCTACAGTGGGGAAAAAGGGCAGACGGGGAAGTGTTGGCCAACTAGTTACTTTCACATTTGCTGAAATGAACATTTGCTGAATGAACTTCGATGGGTAGGGTTCGATGTTTAGCAGTTCGATAAAATGTTATTCAGCAGTTAAACATAAACCCATATTGGGGATATTAGTCAAATAACAGGCAAACATAACAAGTAAAAATCACAATGACTAGCACATAACAATACAGCAATAATAAAAACACATAAGTAGGTTCATAAGTAGGTACTAGGCTATAGTAAAACTATAAAATAAAGTATTGTCTTAAAGATCTTATTAAAAATATGTCTTTAGCTTGCATATAAAAGCTTGAACTGTGGCACAGAAACTGTCAGTTTCAGAAGATAGGAGCTACTAAAGATCATAAACATGCAGAAGTAAAACTTCACAGTCAGAATGTCCTGTTGTGCCAGAATGCGATTAGCAAGTGAGAGGCAATGCCTATTCAAATCCTTCAAATAGGCAGGTTCTTGCCTGTACAGGACTGAGTGATTAAATAGTAGCTTCGTACAAGTTGCAGTCATTATAATCTCCCACTGGCCAAGGAAATTATGACCTGTATGATATTCCTGTAGTCTGCAGAATTCTGTACCAAATTTGGAATGCATGGCTCCATCTCGGACAACTCTAACTAAATGGCATTGTTAAAATCTGATCTAGCTGTTGCTGAATGCTGTTGAGCCCATAGTTCTATGCACAATATAGTTGTTTCGGGTCTTGTGCTGAATATAAAAACTGTAATTTAAAATCAGCGAACACCTTGTTGTTAAGCTTCAGCTCCTGATTCTGCATGTCACCCAAGTAATGGACTCTGCAAAGAGATCAGCTCTTATCTTCAATGTTTAGGTAACTGAGATATGAAACATTGATGGACTTGCCAAGTGAACTGTATTTTTACTAACTCTAACTTGTTATTGTAAGCTGTTTTTCAATCCACAATTCCCTAAAGTTAATATTGTAACGTGGTTACATAAGATAAAGGTTAAACAGGGAACAGAGTTTATTTTCTGAGTTATATCCATCCATCCATCCATCCATCCATCCATCCATCCATCCATCCATCACCCCTTTTTCAAAATTTTGCACATGAGATTTTGGTGTCACAACAGTGACAAACATTTAGGGCCAATGTTCACACTACTGGGTGACCAGTCCTGGCCCAGTTATTCTTCCATACCAGACATATGCACGTGCTTGCGCGCGCGCACACACACACATGCATACACTCACAACTATGGCCAATTTGGAATGTCTTTGTAATGTGGGAGGAAAATGGCACACCTGAACAAACTCCACGTGTACACAAGGGAGATGTGCACGATCTGCCACGTGTATACAAGGGAGATGTGCACAATCGGTAGAGAAGGCATCCCAGACTAGTATTGAACTGGAGAACTTAATCCACTTGTATACAAGGGAGACATGCACAATTGGTACAGAAGGCATCCCAGACTAGTATTGAACTGCAGAACTTCTTGCTTTGAGGTGACAATGCCACCCACTGTATCAGTAATTTATAAATAGGACCTCAATTTCCACACTGTAATGCTTAAATAATATGCATAACTCTGGGGACTATTCGTTTACTTATTAGGTATTACCAAAGCCCTCACTTTCTTTTTCATTAATAACTTTAAGTACATTTTGGAAAGACAGTTCCATTCAAGTGGTTGTCCTACATGGAATATTATTATTCCCATCTGATAAAGACCTTTACAGGAAAGGACAGGACATTAGCCTTTATTACTAAAGCAATATAGAGATACAGGAATAATGACTGTGTAAAGTGTTTACTTTGTCAGACTGATGTGATTAGTCTAGTGAGCGGTGAATCTGTGTGGCATTCATTGCAGAGTCACCAGTCACTAAAACATTTTTGGATCTGGAGTGGTCTGGTATACTAGAATTTCACACAATGACTCTGCTAAAGGTGAGATACTATATGTGCTAATGTTTGATTCTGAATTTTGCTCATACATAATCCTCAAGAGTCTAGGAGGCTTAGATAAGGATTTCTTTACAGTGTCAGCTATAACATTATGTCATATTATCTGTTAGGGTTGGGTGCATAGAGTGTGGTGTGTTAGGGCGATGCTCACAAGTTGTATGTTTTTTTTGTAAGAGTGAGACCTCCATATCTCTTAAATATCTGCAACTCTCACAAACAGTTATTGGTGTTTAGTAGGAGTTAATTATCTCTTACTATAAGGCAATTGCTACATTGCTTTAGGATACCTAATGCTATGAGGTTAGTAATAGAGGGGAAACAAGTAGGTTGACCTTCCATATTGATAGTTTTCAGAGAGCTGTAGAGTTTGTCTGAGACAGAGATTTACAATCTATTCAGATAGTTAGCAATTAAGGGATGGATGGTGTAGTTATGTATGTATGTCTATTTAAGTGAATGTGTAACTTGGGTATTTATGCAACTGATAGCACAACTTGAGAACTTTGCTTAACAGTAATGTTGAGTTATATGTATTGTCTGTAGGCTAAGTTACTTAATGTAATGTGACTGGGGGCTGTTACAGGCTACTTTTAAGGTGCTAGTTGTGTGGTTCTGCACTTTGGTCAGTTATGTCCAGCTTGCTGTACCTGTTACATAGCAGGATTCTAATTGTTGATTGGATTTGGATGAAATTGGATACATTAGGTACAGTTACAACTGAAAGTGGAACATTTGAAGCGTGTTTTTGCTCATTCCATTAGCAATCACCTTACCTGTGGAATTTGATGCCTCTGTGGCTTTGTTTTTTCCCAAAATTGGCTGGCTTCAGGCAGGCATTAAAAACACACATTCGGTCTGGTTGATGATGGCAATGGTTTATGTTTTTTTTTTGTCTTATTGTTGTTACTGTTTTATTATTGTAATTGTTTCATATTGCAATGGTGCTTTGGTTATACATTACATTAATAAACTTGAAATTGAAAGTGCCTGCACCTGTGGAGTGCAATTTGTAGCCCTGTTGCACTAAGTGCAGCCCTACAATGATCTAAATGAAAATTAAAGAACCAATGAAAAACAGCTCTAACCAATAGTGTTTGTCTTCCCAAAAATGCAGCAATCAGCCCCAAAAGCATTAGATGATTCTCACAGCTGGCCAAAACTGTCTGCTCTGTGTTTGAAAAGTAACTGGAACATAGTAAAAAATGTATCAGCACTGATAAATGCACAAAACACTTGAAGAGACAGTGAAACCTGTAAAACAAGTTCAATTAATAGAAGTCCCTTCAAATTCAAAGAAAATGCAGTAAAATGTGGAACAATCATAGAACCAACTCAAAGCTGGTTTAAATAGCTGGGTATATCACAGAACCTACTGGAAAACAACGAATCAGTAAAATGCCTTCAATAAATTGCTGCAACCTCAGATACAGAAAAAAGTAAAATGCATAAAAAATTATAGGAGCCACTCAAAACTGTTTTAAATACTAGGCAACTTTAAGTGCAGTAGAATAAATATACTTCCTTATTTATTAGATTCAAAATGAGTCAGCATGCTACTCTGTTTTTTAGCTTGTGCACAGCAGCTCAGCTTCTAAGAGTCTTAGAATAAAACTCTATAGAGGCATTCTCTGTGTTAAAGCTGCGGTGGTGGTGCTGCGGTAGCGTTGTCGCCTCACAGTAAGATGTTGTCCTGTTCGACTCTCAGCTAGAGCATCTTCTGTGTGGAGACATGCGTGAATGGGCGTACCTTCGTTGAAGGTTGTGCGTCAGGGCTGGCAACTCGGCACGTAGAAATCTACTGCCAATCATTAGCGGACCGGAGTTCCGCTGTGGCGACCCCTAACCGGGAAAAGCCGAAAGATACAACAGTGTGAATGCTAATAAGAGTTGCTTCTGTTTTGTTATAGGATAACATTTGCTTAAACTTGTTATATTTATTCCTTAGTCTGTTGCATATTTATATTTTAAATTTAGCTACCCGGTGGTGTGAACTTGGTTCTAGATGATTGCCACTATTGATATGACACCCTGACCCCATGTGCAAAAATGGGAAAAAGGAGATGTGGCTGGATGGATGGCTAGAAAGATACAACTGCATGTTCAAATTTTCACATATTTTCATATCCTCCTTTGTTGTTCCCTTGAGTATGATCTTTATGGAGAAATGCACCATTTATATTGGCTGACTATAATACTGTTTTTCTTTCCGTCATATATTTTCCCTTATAATCTATTTCCCATATCTGATTTTTAGCATCACTATCCTCACATCATGTTTTACATTTTCAGTGAATGTCATGTTTCATTTTGTTTCAGCTTGGTGCCTTTTAAGGAGAGCAATTGAGTGTAAATAGTTTTATAATTGTATTCATATTTACCTTCCTTGTTGGTATTAATCACAATTTTACATTCTGCTATGGTTATATTAATTCTGTTTTGAACCACATTTGGATTTGTGTGGGTCCAGAGCAGTTGAATTTTGCTGCAGTGTTTTTTCCCCCATTGGTCCATTGCTATGGCATTATGCTGCAGAGTTTTAGCTGGACAGTATCTTCCTTGCCTGGGTAGTATATATTTTACCTTCTTGCAACTCAGTTTAGCAACATTTATTATCTTGTAGTTTATCTTGTAACCTTTGAGATATTCAAATTCCTGTTAAGAAGAAACTCTTTTTGCAATTAGCTTTATACAAATGATGTTTTTCCCTGTTAGGACAAGATATGCTCTGACAGCAGTGCATATTAAATAGATTCCCCCTAAGAACCATAAATGACTGGTGCCGAAGCCATGGCCTAAATCTCAATGCCATAAAATGCATTATAATGCCCTTTGGCAAACTGTCAACCCAAGTTAATTAGTCCATTGATTTAATACCCCTAAGAGTCAACCCAGTAGTAAGGGATCTGTGAAAATATGTAGACAGCAACCTGGCCTTTGACCAACACATAGTTAATATAAAAAGAAAATAATTCTGTGTCACCCAACTTATAGGTAAGGGTATAACATCCAGGTCCTAGGAAGTGATAGTACCACTTTATTTGGTTCTTATCAGACCTGTCATTGAATACAATGCCCCCCTTTGGCATATATCCAACCAGACACTTGCAACAGTTGGAATGTCCACAAAGGTTTCTCACGAAGAGAATTCAGGGCATGAATACCCTGTCCTACACTGATCAGCAAAAGGCCCTGCCTCTGTCTCTGCATTTAATGTCCTACAGGCTGCTAAAAGGGGATCATTACCTGACTTACAGGGCTTCCTCAGGCCCAGCACCGGTCAATCTGTTGCACATATGCAAAACAAACAGCACAGAGGTTGTCAATAAGAAAAGTACTATTCTAACATCCCCCATTCAAATCCTTGGTTACCTCCCTACTAACATGCTCTCGCTTCATGTAGATGCCCGTGATACTTGGGACCCAAATGGCTTGGGATGGGTGTTTAGGCTCATAAGGGCACTAGTGGTCATTAGCCTAGTAACAATTAAGAATCTATCAACCTATTAGTGAGTACACAGGATTGTACATTCACAGGAGGATGGCATTGTGAAACCTTGCAATGATATAGGTAGCAAATCTCCCTACCCAGGGATGGGGTTAAGGACTAACACAAACTACTAGGAAATTGGCAATACTGCAAAGTCATGAACATCTGTCCGAATGAGGTCTCTTTCCCAAGGAGATATGATGACCGTCTGCCAATAGAGAATGAATGGGTTCGAGTCCAATAGGGGAAGGTTTGATGGTGAGAAGCAAAGGGGTGAAAGCACCTAGAAAAATAAAAATAACTAATTTGTCCCTGCCTACAATGGAACTAATGAGGTGTGAAATACCTCCATGCATACAGACTAGACAGCAAGCAACTGAGATTAACAGAAACGATTAGAATAAAAGAAATGTTTTAATTTGAACAAGTATGGTTCATTTCACTTGTGAAAAAATAATTAATTTTGTATTTAACTAAATGAGTCTCTGTACTGAATGCTGCAGATCCAGTACTACAGGTAAATTACCTGACTTTGAAGTGTTGCAAGTAGTTTACCTGTAAATCACAAGGGGCTGTAGGGAACTACCGAACATTGGTTAAACAGTGGACAGTGTGAATGAGCCAATCAGCATAATATAAGCAATTCATTTTGTTCCTTCATTTACAAATACAATTACACTGAGTAACTCATTTATTCCAAAAGTGATATCATTAACAAATGTAAAAGTTTAAGTTATTAATTCTTTGGGCTTTGAAAATGTAACACAAAATGACTGATTATAAAATAAGTAAAGCCTTCAAATGCTGGTGTTTATTTTCCCTGTGGGAAAAATATTTCCATTGCATGAAAAATAAGTGTTAATTTTATTGGAGTATTCTCCACTGGAAGCATACACTAAAATGCATATGCACAGAAAGAAATGTACAAAATATATATCAAACCATAAAATACATAAGGGCTATACGTGCTAGAACATATTCACATACTGCATTATTAAATAAACCTGAAATATAGGAAATTTTAGGGGATTTTTTTTTATAATTACTCTAAGACATTCTCGGATGTTTTGGAGAATGGGAATAAGAAGTGGTCCCACTTGCTGAAGGTGGGTGAAAACAGACCACTGAAAGAAGTTTCCAGATACAATGCCATCATTTAAAACAGAGTACAATTTCTTTGTGTGTGTGCGTGCGTGTG
Source organism: Protopterus annectens (assembly GCF_019279795.1). Lineage (NCBI taxonomy): Eukaryota > Metazoa > Chordata > Ceratodontiformes > Protopteridae > Protopterus > Protopterus annectens. Next base: position 734,710,463 of record NC_056749.1, read on the forward strand.
TGATGACATTGTATAATAACAATAACCCACTCTGATGTCTGGATAGTTCTCATTTACCCACAGCTGACTTATTTGTTTAATTGTTAGGAAGAAGCTTGTGTAACCCAAACCATACCAGCTGTGGGCAAAATCATTTTTCACACTCACTCACAGATTATTGATTAAATAATACACTCAGTCATAATTAACTTATCAGAGAAGGGCATTTCATTGAATTACTACAATTAATATAAATGATGAAATCTAATTTCTAATGGGGGGGTAGGTCCCTCTGCACACACGTGGCAGCTTTCTCCTCACACCACTGACACTTATAAATATTACTAATCTGAACTCAAAAAACCTCAAAGTGGTGAGATAGCTTTACAGAATACAGGACTGCCCCTTCCCTAATGGTGTGCAGACTCATATTGGTAATATTTAATTGGTAAGGGTGCGGGATACATAACTGTGTCTGTCCCCCTGCAAAAATTAACGAAACGTTGTTCTGTGTTGATGAATAATATGGCATGTCAGTTTGATTACATTGTTTCTGTTAGATTATAGTTTCATAGTTTAATTCATCTGTAAATGGTCTTCATTGACCATAAGCAATGCAGAGTTTATAAGTCCATATTTGTATTTATTATCCCTCCATTTAATTGTCCAACCTTTTTAGAAGATTAACATCCAACAAGAATTTTTTATATAAACATGTATTCCATTCCATAATTTAAGAATCCTTTGAGTTAAACAAAAATCAAACAAATACAAGAGAAAAATGTATATCACATATTTAGGATCATAGTTCCATATGCTAAGATATTATATAGCCTTTATTAAAACAATTGTTTTCTTAAGATCAGAATTGTTTCATGCAATATAGGTTAAGCACGAGCTGTCCCTGATTTAAGACTAGCAAATTTCCCTTTTGGTGCTTGAACTAACCTATGCCATTTGGTGTTAGATTGACCTTATCCATCCCATTGTCAATAATTATATAGTATCCCTAGTGAGAATAACTGAGATCATACCACAGAGAATATGAGGGGATTCATGCATGGGATAAAGCATTTAGGAGCTGCCTCTGTCCATTAGCAGTACAGGGAACAATCTTGGGGTAAATTTTCTGTTTCCCATCCATAGATCCAAGTTGAGCTTGAATATGGTCTGGGATGAGCTTTGTTTTACATGCATGAGGAGTCTGTTTCAGAGCAGTGGTATCATCTGCAAGATATACCTAATACACATGTCCTTCCAAACCATTCTGTTGGTGCTTCAGAAAAGGTTTGGATCCATATACCAAGCATTTCTGATGCCATTTGATTGCTGATATACAGTAAAACCATCAGTATTGGGTTGGAGGATGCCTTGAATGTTAGACAGAGCTTTGAGTTGGTCTATGTAAGACATATTGTTTAGGCCTTGTATCATTTTAGTAAGGTATCTCAGTGGGCATTCCAGTTGTTGCATGTGTCTGGACAGATACTCAATGATTGGCCTAATGAAAGTGGAGTTAAAGGGGACACTGACATTCATAAATCTAGACACAATCTCTTTGTTTATAAGCTGTGTAATACAGAAGGACTTTCTTACAACAATGGAGACATGTTGGTCAAAAGTCAGGTCACTGTCCACATAGGTTCCCAAATCCTGAACAACTAAGCCTATTATTTTGGCACCCATTAGATTCAAGGACTGCACCTAGCTTGCAGTCATCTGCAAATTTATTCAGCCAGAGCCATTTGGTATTGGCTTTTACTTCAGAAAAGAAGATGTCAAACAGGAGACGTCCCAGCAGAGAATTCTGTGAGACTCCACTGGTGACTGGTTTCTTTCTGGAGATAAGTTCTTCCATTTTGATTTCCTCCACTCTATCTGTGATCCATCTGGCAATCCAGCAGGTGATGTAGGGGTTTGTTTCCAGTTTATTTAGCTTTTCCTACTATGCCTGAGTGGGGGATTGTGTCAGAAGCTTTGTCCAGGTTGAGAGGTATGTGATGTCTACCATTTTACCATCATCCATTGCTTTGGTGAACTTTCTAAAAAATTCTATCAGGTTAAGTTAAGCATAACCTGCCCTTGATGAATACAAGCTGAGGCTTGACCAGTGTTCAGAGGTTCCCTTTGTCCTTACCGATTAGTTCCATGATAAGTCTTTCCATGGCTTTTCATATGAGGCTGGTCAGACTTATGGATCTATACTTTGTAATCTTTTTGTAAACCTTTTTTGAACTAGTTCTAAATTTCCTTTGTTAGTGATAGTGAAATTACAGAACAACAAATTATATTCTTTCATAGTTATACTTAAAATCCATGTCAATACAAATAAATGTACTGAGATCCTTATCTTTATCAGGGATTTCCAAAAATCATATCCACTATCCTTATATTAACTTATAAATAATTACCAAAAGTTAAGACTTTTATAATTAAACTGAAGCCCAATGTTCTTAGTCCAATTTTTAATTTAAACTAAATAAGTATTTAAACATTCTACAGTCTCCTGATCACATATTGTGGACGTTACCTCTCAAACATGTTAACAAATCTAAATCTGAAGTTTTTAGTATCCTGAATATCTAGCTGTTTAGCTGACAGACCAATGCTGAAATAAAAATAAATAAAACCGTGTCTATGGTGCAGAGGGACAGTGGGATAGAATCCTGACAGCAGCCCCCCAAAACAAGTTTTACTAGTTGACTTAGACACTAGAGTAGACAGCCAGTGTGGGGTAATGGTTGTCATTAGTAATGAATGTTCAGTGGTTGGGTTGGCTAAATACAGTACTGGAGTTCAGAAATAGATGCGGCTAAAGAGATAAAAAAACAAAAAAAAAAACAGGTTTCTAACTATCCCCAAAACTAAGGCCATGAAGTTCCATCTATAGCTTGCAAGGAGGGAAGGATGAGGAAAAACTGAAAAAGTATCACTCCACAGCATATGATGGCCAGTCCCACTTGACCCCCCTCCCTCATTGTTCCAGACTTATGGCCAGTCTGGATGGGAGAAATTAATGGATCAAAAGAGCAATAACGGTTCCTTATTATGTGATAGAAACCTTAGGTTATCGAACACCTAAAGGTCGATCACTAAATGTCGAAGTCTAAAAATTGTGAACGGCCATTTCCACACAGGGAAACAAGTCATTTGGCCATTATGCGGATTTTGTTCTTTATCCACTGTAGAGTGATCTTGGAGTTGGTATATTTAGTTAGGGGGGTGTGGGGGGCACAGCCTCCCAGATCGGGGGGTGTGGGGGCAAAGCCCCCCACTTCATTTCTGTTTAAAATGTTTTTTTTTTTATTTGGCCAATGGCATTGTTTCCCTATGTGGAAATGTCCATTTTCGATGTTAAGGGTTTGATATTTCAGGATCGACCTTTAGGTGTTCGATAATTTAAGGTTTTGATCATGTAATATAGACCCGCAATAACGGAGGGTTGCATGATAAAGCAATATATGGAATAAAAATAAAATACTCATCTTAGCTTTTATTGGTGACATGGGGGCTTCATGGTAGGATCTCTACTTCGAACTCTCAAGATTTGGGGTTGAGTTTTCTCTGGGTCCTCCATCATCACCACAGGATGATTGGCTATACTATAATTCAATGTTTACATTGCCTTTGTTCTTTTGGCCTTAGTTATGGATGAAATGGGTCAAGAAAGACTAGTTAATATACCCAGGTTAACAAACGAAATTAAAATTAAATTAAAATGATATAACAAGTGAAGTCCTACAGTCATCATTTTGGGTCATATCTTACTCAACTCTTGGAAGAAAGTACCAATTAAGTCAAAATGTAACAAAACTGTTCAAGAATGACATGTAGAATGTAAGGGGTGCAAAAAATAACATCACGCACTGAGCCAGAACTACTGAAGGAGTGAGGTGAATGAAGTAATAATTACCCAAAGCAATACATAAATTGAATATTCATAATCCCACATTGTACTATTCAGTGATATCATACTGGCCTTCACACATAATGTACTTAAGATTCCTCTCTTTCAAAGGTCATTTAGGTTGTAGTATATTTTAATAAACCTATAGAAATTCAAATTTCTTAAAAATTTCATGTAGTGTGCCATACAGCACTTTGGAAACAGACATCTTCCATGAAACAGTGACTCCAAACATTTGTCTTATACATCTGACACACTCTTCAATATAGCATACACAGACATTCTGGAGATGCATGCAGCCCCTGAAAATCACATGTGTTGAGTGCTATTGTTTGAAGGAATTATTTTTAATGTTAGCACATCAAGGACTATGCATGATCTCATGTGCTTTATAAACCAGTGCTGGATGTTCCATGCTATGAACTACGTGACAGTACTCCTTCCTCAGCAAACACACATGCAAGGTAGTCAGACGATGATGTACCTCAGGTTTCCAAATATCAGCCACATCAATAATACGAGTTCAGCATCGCTACTGCTGAACATGTGACAAAGCCCTTGGGTAGTTAGGAGGTTATGGTATAATTTGAGGCCTTCTCAAGTGACAGATGCAACACCCAAACCTTAATTAGTTTCAACAGCAGCAGGACAGAAACCAAACCCTTAAGGATCCTGGGCAAAGATAATTGCAGGCCTCCCATGCATGGACCTCTACTTCCAAGGTTGCACAACCCAAGAGGAACTTTACAAATTTCAATTTACCAGTCCACTATTTGGAGGCAGACTTGATGAACCACTAGATAAGTTGGGTCCCTTAAGAAAGAATTTATTACTATTTTGAAAAAAAAAACTTTCCTATTCAAACACAAATTTTTTAGTTAGGCCTACTATGACCCCACTATAACCCCACTAATGACAATTTAATTGTACTTCTATGAACACATATCTTTATAAACCCAACTTTAGTTATACAGTAGAGAGTCGATTATCCGAATGTCGATTATCAAAAACGTTAATTATCAGAACCAGCGTTCCAAAGTTTTCAAGTAGGAAAAATCATAAAGCCTGAATATATAAACATTATACATATTTGCTTGAGCATGTCTTTTGAACTTGTAGCCAGCTCCTGTGTGAAAAATATTCTTTATCGTCCATTGGAATCAGTGCATGGTTGAAAAGTGTATTCCTGCGTGCAGAAAAAACACAAGATTTTGCATGTTTTTATCCGGTTCAATTATAGGTCCCAGCTTTTTCGGATAATCAACTCTCTACTGTAAAAGAGTTGCAAACCTTTATCTGCATGTCTGGAAGCAGGTAAGAAGTACCTTTTATAAGTTTGAACTGAAATGCACAAGTGAATTGAAGGCACGTTTGTGCCATATGAAAGGTTATTTATCCAACATAGCAGGATAAATCATACCTGTGTTAAGTGTCTCACTGCACACTCTTAAAATTGTGTTTCAAAATGTCTGTGGTTAACAGAACTGCTTCCTCTTGTCTTTGCAAAGATTTATCCAGTTCAGAGACTGCAGGTCTCATATGCAGGAAATACTAGCCATTATAGAGCAATTGTTCATCAAAATAAAAGGCATGAGTGGAAGTATGCAGGGAAAGAGAAAAATCAGTGCTTGGTGTGCACTTTTGTAAAGAAAACAAAGCAAAAAGTAAAACAAAAAGAGCTTTAAATCAGTCTTACAGCCCACTAGACACAAGGACAGTAACCATTATTAATCACTTATAGATTCGATGAGTCAGAAAAAAGGCTGTTCATTATAAAGGTTTTGCAGGAAAAGCAATCATAATATTTATTGTCCATTTCATGTTTTATATACCACATCATAAAACACCTCATAGAATAAAGGAATATATCACTGTCTTAAAACCCTGAGAAATAACCTTTAGTTCATAAAAAATTGTAGATTTATGTCGTGAAAAATAACCTGCCCCTAAAATAAGTTACTTTTTAAATATAAGTAGAACTTTACCTTATGTTTCCATTTAGGTTTGCTGGATGCTTTCTCACCAGTTCTTACTGGGGGCTGGCATCTGTGCTTAGAATTTGTAATCTGAGTATCATCTTTTGTAGAAATAGTCTCATTTGGTTTCTGCCCAGGTATCCTTGACAATAAACTGAGGTCTATTTTTACCCAGAGATATTTAATTTCTTCAAATTCTCTAAGAGGGGAATGGAGTTTCGTCTGTGTCTCTGCAGCTGGTGAAAACAGTAGCTCTTCTGCATCACTGTTGATCTGATCTGTGAAGGAAGTGTTGTTACAAGTTAAGCAACTTACACTAATGTTGTCACTGCTTGAATTTTTGTTTTTTGCAGAGATACCGGCCCCAGTATAAGTAGGGACTAATGTAAGTATTGATACTTTTTCTTCCTCAGAAGCTGTGTCAGAGGATACATCTGTATCTAAAAGCTCACAGGTTTTAGCAATATTTTTGCTAGGTCCTCTGTGTTTCCTTTTGTCAGAAATGGTCCCTGCAGTAGTCCATACTTTCGGTGGAAGAGTTTTACAAGTACTTCCCTTCAGCCATACTTTGGATGCATCCCCCGATGTCCGTACTTCTGTTTCACTGGAGGGACTGCTTGAAGCATTTGGTTTGGGCCAGACATACTCATCAATACCAGATATCCTTTCTACTTTTTTAGGTTGCTTGCTTACAGTACTACATTGTGTTGTCACCTCATCATGACTGGGTGATGTCTGCTTCATGCATTTGGTTTCCTGGATTTTCTGGGTAAGCCTTGGCTTGGTTTTATCCTTTATGGGACTGACTGGCAATATTTCTTTGGAGTCTGACTGGAGAAAATTATCATTGACTACAACTTTGTTGTGCAAGCTAGTATCTTGTCTACTTTCAGACTGCAGGGCACTATGGGTATGATCTTCACCATGTCTATTAATAGTTGACTTATGTGAAGTGACTTTGTTTAGCCATTTATCGAGCTGCCAGTTGTTTGTGGGTGGCTCTGGCTGAAAATCAGAAAAATCTGTGAAAAACTGGGAAATTACATTTATACATGAATTTTCAGTCAAAAAGTATATAGACACGAGATAGATTCTTGATTAAAGTAGAGCTGTTTCCATACACATTCAAATGATTTATTAAGACAGTGAAGTTTGTAGAATCACTTATGTGATTTTGATGTTCTTGCATTCTAAACTAAGCAAACAAGTTCAAGCTATAAATATTCATGCTGTACATTACAGGAAGACAGAAATCATAACACCTCAAATGAACTGAGGGGGACTTGAAAAAACTCTTAGTATTTTAAGTAGATTGTGACACTACATTTGTATTGAAGGCATGGCATGTACAATGTGTTAATTTTAGGTATAGAGAAAAATACAAATCTGTCTTACCATCCTCTCGTGAAAAACATAAAGTAGTCTTACTTCAGGGGTTGCGCCATGAGATTTTCCATTGCATGCACTGTCACTGGAGCTGGTCTCACTGTCAGAATCGGATCCTGATGTAGTCTCCGAGTCACTGGAGCTGCCCCGGCCCACACTGGAGTGTACTGATTCTACACCAGGTGCTACTTGTACTGGCAGACAGCTAAAATACAAATTAATTTGTTAGCCTTTGTGGTTTTCATTTCCTAGAATAACCAATTACTTGTAATGCCTGGGTACATACAGTAAGATGCTGCTTCTTAAGTTAGATATATCTTCAGTGGTGCCATAAATCTGTGTAATACAAACAATATTTGCAGTAATAATGTTCAATTATTTATAAATTTACTAGATCTGTATGTACAAGTAAATTCATATATCAGTTATGGAGACAACACAATGACAAATGATGCCACTCCATGGCTATGGTCATTGAGTATTGACCAGTAAACTGCTCAGTTCACCTATAACTCCAGATAGACCAACATTCCATTCAGACCTCATGCAGTCCCAAATATATTCATCCATCTGATCCTGTCAAGCTGCATCCACTACTTGGAAAATAGGCTGAAAGAGTAGGTCATGTCCTTTGATTCCTAAACTGTTACTCCATAAGAAGATTCCTGGGTCATCAGTGCTTATTATGATTCCTGCCATTCCCTGTAATTAAGGCACAGTCCGTTGTATTATAAATTAGTTATTACCACACTGTTTTCCTCCTCTGTTTGCCATTATATTTTTCTTACTTCACAGCACCTAACCACTTCAGTATGATCATATTATTATTATTAAGCAGTAAGATATATCAGAATATGCAGTGTACGTTTGTTGCTATTTAACATTTTTATTCAATGTTTTCTCATCCACAAAGAGTACTTTTTTACTCCTTTAAAAGATTCAACTATTTTGATATAACTCCAAACTATCACTGGGAGATAAAATGTCCATATAATTTTAAAACATATTTTATTTATTTATTTGTCTGCTAACTGGGTATGTGAACCGATCATGGGACCCTTGTCAGCCACAATTTGGGCCGGTGACATCATCATCATCTTCATTGTCATCAACCCCCCTTTTTGTCATTTTCTACATGGCGCTGAGGTGTCATGTCACTTTTTGCCATTTCCCTTGATTCAATGCCAGTGTTCTTCAACAGTCATATCTGAACATCTCAGGTCTTCTCTCACACAATACATCCATCTCTTTGCTGGATGCCCTCATTTCCTTTTGCTTTCTTCCTGTCTGTCCCAAATCTTTTTTACCACATTGTCTTCTGCTTTTCTACACATGTGCCTAAACCGCTGTAATCTGTTCTCTTTGACTTTCTCTGCAATTGAAACTATTTTGCTCCTACCCTGATGTCCTTATTTCTTCATATCGCTTATAGTGTTTCCTACTACCCATCTCAGGCATTTCATCTCAACCACCTCTAGCTTCCTTAACTGCTCTGCCTTTACTGCCCAGGTTTCCATACCATGCAGAAGTGCTGGTCACACCACTGCTTTGTAGACCTTCCTTTTTAGTTTTTTTTTGCATTTTTCTGTCATACACTACCTCCAACACTCTGTGCCAGTTGGCTACACTCCCTCTGATTCTAGCTTTGACCTTCTCATTCAGACTTCCCTTTTCTTTATCCATCCCTCCTAGATACTTGAAGCTGTTAATCTCTTACGCTCTTCTCCCTTCTGTCTAAGCTCTCTTCCACTCCTCCCTTCTGTCTCAGTTCGCAGCTTCTTATTTCCTCCATTTGCTGCCATTACAACTGTCTTATCTGTATTCAGTTTCATCTCATGTACCTTCAGTTTTGTATTTATCCTTCGTTGAAGTTCTTGCAAAGAGTCTGCCTGTAATGACACATCATCTGCACACAGCAGCTTTGCTGATCTGTCCCCTCAAACCTGTTTGCTAATGTAATCCATCACCAGTATGAATAGCAGTGGATTCAAAACTGAACCCTGATATATACCCACTCCCTGTTGGAGCCTCCCTCCCTTGAGACTGAACATTGTTTGTACTTATGTCCTTGTACATAGCCTACACTAATTTTACTAATGTTTCTGGGACTTTGAACCAGCTCAGAAATTTCCAAATTAGCTTTCTCGGGACCTTGTCATATACTTCCTCCAAATCTAGCAATGCCCAGTTGGACCCTTTCCTCATTTCTAGCTTCTTCTCAGCTAGCTGCCTCACTACAAACATCAGGTTTATTGTGCTGCATCTTGATCTGAAACTGAACTGCTCATCTCCCATCGTACTTTCTACGCTCTGCATATTCATTTATCACTCACCCTCCAGAACTCATGCAGTATGACAGGAATTTGATACCTTTGTACTGCCCTCAGTTGTGGGTGTCCCCTTTGTTCTTGTACACTGGCATGAGTATGCTTATTCTCCAGTCATCTGGGATATGCCTTTCTCTCCATACTGCTATGAGTACCCCAGGAGCCATTTCTCCCCTGTTTCACCCAACGCCTTGATTATATCTGCTGTTACTTCATCTGAGCCTGCTGCTTTCTCCTCTGTGCCAATGGCAGACATATAACATATACAAGTGAAGACAATGAACAGAGCAATATACAATCGGAGTAGACTGAACAAACTATTAAGGGAATGAGTCAAAGAACAGAGAATCTAGCACAATTAACTCTAAACATTTTAAACCTATACTCTATACAAGCAACACTGAACACAGTAAACTATATGTACAAACAAAATGAGGCAGTTATGGAAGAGTGAAGCTGGCAACATTAAGTATAAACACTAGTGACTTTCACGGCAACATAGTGACTCCAAGATTAAGATATCTGCCTCAGAAATCCATGGTCTGTAGTTCAGTACTGGTTTTCAGTCTGTATCTGCTTGGTGTTTGCATGTTGTCCCATGTCTGCTAGGGTTTTCTCTAGATAGTTCAGTTTTCTCTTACCTTAACATCTGTGTTGACTGGTTACTCTGTTTTCTTTCTCTCTCTCTCTCTCTATATATATATATATATATAAATACATCAGTATGTAAATATATATGCAGAAGTGTGTGTATGTATTATTCACCTTTACTTTTATGGCCTGGGTTGTGGCTAAAAAGGGATGACCGTTCACTTACCATATAACAAATGCTGTCTTGCCCATCTTGAGATGAGGGAGATGTCTGTGCTTCACCACATGAGTGAAACCTACTTGGGGTACTAGGTGTTGCACTCATGGAACATGAGTCTATGAGTATGTGCTGCCATTTTGCACATGCACATAGCCCACTGGGCCTATAGAGGCATGCTCTGTCTGCAGGTATGCTATTGTCCCATATCTCTAAACCAGGGACAGGAGTACTTACTTCTGATTAGGACTTCTAAACATGGCTCTTGGTAAGAGTACAATGTAACTTGATCTTCTTTTTCTTCTTTCGGCTTTTCCCGGTTAGGGGTTGCCACAGCAGATCACCTGTCCACTCATGATTGGCAGTGGAGTTTTACAGTGTCGAGTTGCCAGCCCGGCACCCAACCTTCCACAGAAGGCACACACACACACACACACGCACACACTCACGTCTAGGGCTAATTTAGAGTGTCCAATCCACCTACAGCATGTCTTTGGGATGTGGGAAGAAACCGGAGCACCCGGAGGAAACCCAAGCGACCACAGGGAGGACATGCAGACACCGCACAGAAGGCACCCAAGCATGTAACTTGATATTTCAGCAAAATTTACAGAAAAAGAAGCAATGGTTTAAACATTTATGTCCTATGCCTGTACCATTTGCTCATTTCATCACATTTAACTATACAACAGCCTAATACCTTCACTAGGTTAAACAACAAATGACAAGAGGAAATATATGACACCGATTCCAATAAAATAGCCCAAGAGAACCAACTGCTTTTAAAACCATAAGTGCTCTGTTAAGATTTTACGAACATAAACCCATCTCCATATATTACAATAGTCTCACACTTTAACCATCTTGATCCAGTGCTTTGCTTTTTGGACTCTTCTGTGTGGCATTTTAAAGCGACAGATAGTTTTTTTTCTGTCTTTGTGGTTTTAGCGCACACTCTGCTGAATCAAATACTCCTGATGAAATGACAAAGAAATAAATTCTTAATAAGTTCTTGAATTTTTTCTCAGAAAATGTCATCTTATAGACAGCCCCATAATATATGATAAATTGTGGGATGAATGTATCTCACCCTCTTTTGACTTGGATGTTGCCTTGTCTCCCCCATTTTGGTTTCCAAAGGATTTCATAAGACTGCACCTCATCTTCTGGTAAAATGTTAACTTACAGGGAAATACATGGCTTTCCATTAAAACTGAGATTCTGGAAGTTAACCTCCTCCATGGGATAACTACATAGCTCATAATCCCAGGCCTTAATCAATTTCTGAAGCACCATATACTTTATTCTGCTTAAGTAACTTTAGCATCCTGCTATACAAGTGTGCAGAATGAGTGTCCTCTGAATTTTATTATCCATTTCACTATTGTGCCTAGTCCATGTGTCTGACTCTGTTCCATGAAATACTCCTCAGTGAAAATGTATCCCTCTGTGAAGCACCAAAGCACTAGCTACAAGACCTCTGATTTCAAAACTGCTGTTTGACTGCATTGATTTTTAGATTTCCTGTATTTAAAGTTTTGATTTTTCCACTACTTTTTGATTTCGGTTTTACTATATTACAGTGTGTTGTATTTTAAAGTTTGTTTTCCTGCAAAGTTATTTTTTCTTGAAGTATTAAAAGTTGTTGGCTCAGGTTGGCTAGCAAATATTTCTTTTTTCATTTATTGATTGAATGAGAAATTAGATTTAGCTAATTAGTGGGAGGAGCTGAAAAATCTGTTTCTTATTGAAGGTATTCACCTACATTACTCTTCAGCTACAAGAACTCTGTTTAAAACTGCAGTTTAACTGCATTGATTTTTGCATTTTTTCCTATCCATTCACTCAACCCTTGTTGCAGTTTTAAACTTGGTGCCTTTTTAGCTGCCCCATACTGTGAATTAGAGTTAGCAAGCTCCTCCCAGTGCTATTTCTACCGGACACTAATAGCTGAAGCTGATAAGACACTTGCATTAGACTCAAAGGAGGAGTTAGCCTCTGTTTCATATAACCCTGTTTCACATAATTCCATTTCAACGTGTGCACACTGCGATATTCAGAGTGTTGAACTGAATTGCGTAGTGTTCTTTTCTGTATTTTTCTTTTTTTTAACCCAAAGTCAACTGTTTGCATTTTAACTAGGTCTGGGACCTTGGTCTTGTAGTATCCCTCACAGTAGTGAGAGAATTGTTTTACCCTTTAGTTTGGATGTTAGTTGGGATTTATTGTTTAAGGACCCTTTGTTTCTGAAGTATAGCTAAAGTATTAACTTATGCTGTGCTGATGAGGTCAGTAAAAAGGCCAAAACATGCATGTCAACAGCTAGAGTTGTGTGGCTTTATTGGCCCGAATATAACCATAAAGACTTAAAAAATAAAAAAAGGCACGGACCTTCAGAAGCCATGTAGGTGAACACTTGATGTCCTTAAGGATCATTTGCAAATATGCCATGGGTCTACATTACAGAAAGTATGAGGTATCACACAGTCAAAACCCTGCTTGGTTGGGTTTTTCCTTCAAGTTTTTACTGAATGGTTTGTCTTTTTGGCCTTTTCACCCTATGGTTTAGATGTTGTTTTGGAATATTTTGCAGGTACCTTAATATTTGTTGGCCCTCAACTGTGTTTATAGACCCTGTGTTTCTGAAGTATAGCCAAACTATCCACTTATCAGTGCTGATGATGTCAGTAAAAAAGGCTGAAACATGCATGCCTACAGTTAATGGGGTTTGACTTTAATGGCCGGAATGTAACCATAAAGGCTTAAAATATAAAAAAGAAAAGTCTTGGACATTCTGAAGCCATGTAGCTGAAACACGATGTCCTTAAGTGGTCATATGTATATATCCCATGGGTCTCCATTACAAGTGGTTTAAGGAATCACACAATAAAAACACTACCTTGGCCTGTTTTTTTCTTGCAGTTTTTACTGCATGGTTTGTCTGTGTGACCTTTTTACCCTTTAGTTTAGATGTTAGATGGGATTTTTGCAGGCACCTTAATCTTTATGGGCATCAACTGGGTTGGATGTTAGATGAGATTTTTGCAGGTACCTTAATCTTTATGGGCATCAACTGGGTATAAAGACCCTGTTTATCTGAAGTATAGCCAAACTATCCATTTATGCTGTGCTGATGAGGTCATTAAAAAGGCTGAAACATGTATCTCTAGAGCTAGTGGGGTTTGGCTTTTTTGGCCTGAATGTAACCATAAAGATTAAAAAAAAAATCATGGACATTCTGAAGCTGTGTAGGTGAAACAGTTGATTTCCTTAAGGGCTAATTTGCATATAATCCTATGGGCCTCCATTACAGTATATTTAAGGTATCACAAAGTGAAAAATGTAGCTTGGTTGTGCTTTTCTTGCATTTTTTACTTAATAGCTTGTCTGTGTGACCCTTTTAACTGTTGTATTTTATATATGTATACACATATACAGTATATATGGTTCTGCTTCAAAAGACTGAATCACAAAAGACTGAAAATTCAAAATACTGAATGATGGAATTTGCCCCTTCTCCACTGTTGTGCGATCTTGAAGTATATATACATATTTATATACATATATACATACATACACATATATATTTATATTGTTATAGTCATTACGGTTAAACAGGATTTTGTTGAGTGCCCTTATTGATTACTAATCGTTGAGTCCTGATTCAACACTTGTAGCGCTTTGGACCTACATTCTCTGCAGGACCTATGGTACCACCCATTCTAGTCACTTTACAGAATGGAGTGCTTTCAATCAATAGGATTGAAAAGTGTCTTGCTGAACTGATGAGTAGTACCTGAAATATTGGTCCAGATTCAGAAAACTTTGCCGCATTGTGCTAAGAGAATTTGTATGACAAGAAGCCCCATGCAGGATGTGCTATTCATAAAACCCTGTTACAGGACGTGAATAGGCCAAATGATGCAGTCGGATGTGTTCTGTACTAAGGACTGTATAATGAAGTGCTATGCATGGTAATGAGGCAGAACAAGATGGTAAACTGAAATGTCTAAATTCTGTGCAGCGATGCTGAACTCACTTTCGAGTTGAACTTGGTAATATACTCATGTGCAGATGGAGTACCTCAAAGAAATATGCTTAGGGTTGCCACAGCCATAGTATATGCAAATCTTCAGGAGGCTGTTATTGCAGTAGCCATACCCATTGGTGCATAACATCTCCCCAGACAAACCCCCCCCCCCATAAAATATGTGTATAAAATATATATCTAAACATATATAATATATATATATACTCCACATACATCAACTGGTGCACACTACTTTCCAAACGGTGCTCGGATATAAACCAAATACAAAGTCACAAAATCCAGCACTCAAGAAATAAATCCACCAAGCCCTATATCATTATATTAGGGCAAGAAAAAGGCCAAACACATAGATGTACCCCCGAATTCTGCATGGCATGCAGGATTAGTGCTGGAGCTCTAGCAGGCAATATGTTTGCCGTGCGATCCAGGAACAGCTTGCAGGGGTGTGCACAAGGGCTCCTGCACTAGTCCTGCATGGACTAAGCCCCTGTATGCAAATCACAGCATCTGCAGCAGAAATCCATGCAAATGAGGTGAATTTGCAATCCAGGAAGCTTGAAACTGGCTGTGCAGGACTAGTGCAATCTGCAGAAATGTACTCAGTTAGTAACTGAGTACATTTCTGCAAAATCCAAAATGGAGCCGTGGTAGCTCCAAATAAAGGATGCATATCAGTCAGGAAGCATGCCAATGGCCAAGTATAATGCCATTGGCATTGCAAACAACCTAAAAAATAAAAAAAATCAACTTTTATTTTTTTTGCCGATCTCGGCTGTTTAAGCGTAGGGCAGTGGGGCGCAAATGAGATCGGGGGGAAAATAATAAAATAAACCTAAAATACTTGAAAATTCATCAGGGTGACAAAATGAGTCAAAACCGACCAGACCAGGAATCCAGAAATATTTCTGTTTCCTCTTCGTTTCTGTTTCTTCAACAATGTGTCACCAATAGATAGCAGACCTTTTCCAGTGAGACACCAAACTGGAAAAGCTTGGGTTCTACAAATGATCACAAAATTACCTATGCAGTAACGCTACAGGAAGCTGGGATTCTTAATTGCCAGGCACTTTTAGTGTCTCACTGGAAAAGGTCTGCTATCTATTGGTGACACATTGCTGAAGAAACAGAAACGAAGAGGAAACAGAAATATTTTTGGATTCCTGGTCTGGTCGGTTTTGACTCATTTTGTCACCCTGATGAATTTTCAAGTGTTTTGGAGAGGGTTACTTCGCCTTTTGGATTATAAACCTAAAATAAGCATTCTAACTAAAATCAGTATTCTGCCATGAAAGTCAATGGCAGGCAGAAAACATGATGGCAAGTGAGTAGTGGTTGCTAAGGGGGGAGGCTCAGTGTGAGACATGTAACTATGCATTAGCAGGCAATCCTATGCAAACAAGGGGAATGATAGTGAATCCCAGTTTTCCCCAGCATGCTAGTCAGGTCCCAACAGTGTAAGAGTAGGAATAGCTTGGTGCAAGCCTAGGAATTAGCTGACATCATGGGGGGGGGGTGTCAGACATACTATAAGTGGATTGGAGCCCTGTGGCTCAGGTGTGCTCCTAGCTTAGCATAGCTAAGCTAGGGGTTGTGTCTGAATCTGCCTAGCACTCTTTACATTACCTAAGTGGGTGTGCGTGCCATGCACCTGGTTTTAAAGGAAGAAAAGAAGTTAAACCAGGAAATAGCACTGTGCACATTTATGCACTCTGTTTGCATGGCACGCATACGGGCTTAAACAGGAAGGCAATGGGAAGGGAAAACAGCAGTAGGAAGGTAATCAAGGAGAACTAGCATAGCTGGAAGGTGAATTGCATCAGAATCACTCAATTACACAGGCAGCAGACCAGCCCAGCCCAGAACACTACTATAAACTATACAATCACCTTCCCCTCTTGTTTTTCCCACACTCTACACCACCAGTGTATACAAGCGGGGAACTTTTAACAAACATACCTACAAAATGAGAGGGGCTGCAGCAGGCAACATAGGACAACATGCGCAAGAGGCTGAGGGTGGTGAGGATGTGAATGCTGCTGATCAACCCACACTGAGGAGATGGAGTAGAGTGTACAGACCCAGGGTGACCTACCAGGGGATACAGGAGCTGGAGATAGTGGAGCGCTATAGTGTGGACAGAGATCTCCTATAGCAAATTGTTGAGCTGTGCCAGCCACTCCTGACACACAGAACTAACAGAGGGGAACCCATCCCAATGGATACCAAGGTATGTATGTAGGCCTAGGAATACTAGCCACAGATACCTCCCAAAGCTCAACTTGGGATATCATGGGGATCTCACAGGCATCAATATCCAGAGTATTCCACCAGTTCCTGGATGCCATGTCAGCACATGCCAGT